>NC_057813.1:359928139-360228139 GCF_018294505.1 Triticum aestivum | reverse complement strand
ACAGTGCCACTGGAAGCAATTCAGTTGGATAGTGATCTGACCTATGAAGAGAAGCCAGTCAAGATTCTCGAGTTTCCCAGTCGACTTACTCACAGCAAGGTTATCAAGTTTTGCAAAGTTCAGTGGAGCCACCATACTGAGGAGGAAGCCACCTGGGAGCGGGAAGAAGATCTTCGCAAGGACCACCCAAACCTTTTTGCTGACCAACCCGAATCTCGAGGGCGAGATTCTTCTTAAGGGGGGTAGGTTTGTAACATCCCAATTTTCAATTTGGATATTATACATAGATCATCATATGCAGATCGTATTTTTTTTGCATTTTGTTGTGATCCTAGAAATCTTAAGCAACTCAAGGACCCCAAGGAGAGAGTTGGAGGTTTCACAAAAAATCATATTTGAATTTATTTCAAATTTGAAAACAGGATCAAATTGATTTTACTATTTTTCTCTCCAATTATTTCTGATAATAAAAATAAATGAGAGAAGATAATATGACTTCTTCAATATCAGAGAAATATTGGAGAAAGAATATTAAAATCAAATTATTATTTTATTGGTATTTTATTTTCTATTTTATTTGAATTAGAAAAAAAATGCATTTTTGAAAATAGCATTTTAGTCCAGAAAAATGTTCATCTTCTCCTAAATATTAGGTTTGGACGGTGAAAATTATTTCTGGAATTTTTAGAATTTCTTTGACATTTTATTTAGGATTTCCTTTTGCGGCGTAATTGTTTTAAAAAAAAGTCTCTGGATCGACTGGGCCGAAGCCCAGCCGGCCCGTCGCACCGCCACCTTCCCCACCGTGAGGGAGCTGGACTCCGGCTAGGAGGAGGAGTCCGGGTCCGACCCCGCTGAGGGAGTCCTGGATTAGGGGGTCCTCGGACAGCCGGACTATGTACTTGTGCCGGACTGTTGGACTATGTCAGGACCCCGACTCAATGCCACGCCGATCTAGCATGTAACACCTCATATCACTTTGCGGCCTCACGCACGGTATTCCCACGGGTGTCGCCTTACCAGGCCCGGGACCATTTGCGCCTTTTGGCACACGTATATGATAGTGTCGCTAGCATCCATATGACAAGGAGCCCGGCTGACATGGCTAGTCGTGAACCCAAAGTGGCACTAACTTACAGGGACAGGCATACATGACCCAGCAACGAACGTGTCGGTCATCAGTGAGTGAATCCGGACTGTAGCAACTAGGCTAGCAGGACTTCGATAAACCGGGCTGTAGCAGGCTAACAGGACTCCGGTAGACACCGCGTGACATTTCCCTGAAGGGACAGACACAGGAACAAAGAAGGACACATGCCGACCAACCTAAGTGTTCCGGAGTAGTAGCAAGCTACCAAGGCTCAATGGAAGCACTAGGAGACATTTCCCAGTAAGAGAGGCTACCAAGGATAAACAACTAGATAGTCAGATCCCACACATACCAAGCATTTCAATAACATACAAACAATATGCTCGATATGTGCAAATACAACATGGCATCACAACATGACTCTACAACTCAAGTGTTTATTCAATAGGCTCCAAGGAGCGAGATATTCCAAACATGGGTCAATCAGTGGCTTGGTGTGCTAGGGAACACATACGGAATACTCTTAAGAAGGAACTTCTTCTCCTTGAACAAGTCAATCAGTGGCTTGGTGTGCTAGGGAACACATATGGAATGGAGGCGGCCAACCTATCAAACCATAGAGCACTTCGCACATGTGTGACTAACTTGAGATGATTCCAAGGAAGCAATGTTGACTTTCCCAAATTTATGGCGGCAACTTGCATCAAATGCACATGAATTAGAGGAAGTCACTTCTTTCATCCGAACATATATGCTTCATGCACGGGACATAAAGATAATGCTTATAGAAGTTTCCAATGCTAACTTAATGTTCATCAAAATTATGGAGAGGATAAGGATGTTATTGATGGGCTCAACAACAATTCATTCAGGTTTCCATATAAATGGAATTTCACAATTATGTGAACACGGTGCGCTCATCGGTCAGACCCAAAAGATATAATGGTGTATGCTCGAGGGATCAACCACGAGTAAGACAACATTATGAACAACGTTGGTTCTGATTTGATTTGATGATAGCCCACGCTCGAATCAAGACTGGATAAGACCATAGCTTCAACAATTGATCACGAGGATCAATCGATGGAAATATTATCTTTCTTCAACACACACAATACAAGGATATCCCCTTGAGAATGAACTAAGTCAGGCAACTTTTATCTCCCAATGCTCCAAGTTGTTGTTCAGCTTACCCAACTAGCTCAGGGATACTCGACACAGATTGTTGGAGAAGGGCCGGTTTGCAGGAAACCAACTAGATCACGAACTCAACATAGCGGTCAGGTGACACCCTAGCAACACTTCCGAGAAGATATTCGGAAAATCATGAACCACCGATACGTTACTAAGCTCGAGAACAATCTTGCTTTTCGGGGCAAGATGGTATGATCAAATAAGCAAGGATTGACATAATCCTAACTCATTGATTGGAGAGTGTACCAAATATAAGGACTAGGTAGCACGATCAACCTTAGGGTGATGATTCAATAATCAACATGATAAGAATGAGGTTATTTTCCATTTAACTACCAAGCAACAGAGTTGCTAGGAGTATAGATTTCACACATCACGATTCACTTGTCGGTGTTCCGGTTACAATAACACGGAACCGAGGAATGAATAATGATGGCGAGAGGTATCACTGTATCAAGAGTTCATAGGATGGTGTGCAATTCCCATGATAAACTTAATATAAAGATGGTAATACTCCAAGGTAGAATAGAGCAAAAACTGGACTAGCAATTTGATCTGTGGTGTACGACTGCTTTGACCCAATCCTGGAAATGGACAAGGTACTGGAGTTTGTTTCTCCTAGTCATTCCTGAATAGAATGGCTTGACGGACCACAAGAGTAATAGACATCGATGAACGAATGCACGCCTACTCTTGACTATCAGTTGATAGACGAGGGTCGGAATACAACTAAAGAGGGACAACTCAAGGAGCATATAAATTTTTGAGTTGTGGATGCATAGATTAGTATGTCGAACCAAGTTCAACAGGTTTCTTCCAGATAACCCATGCAGAGAAGGTAGAACTGGCAGAGTCATGACACAACATTGAGAACTCGTCAATAGCACTCTGGTTGTGATATTTTGGTTCAAAGAACTTCTGCCATAAACGGTTCATAGTATTTGGAGGAAGGAAATACCACAGACCTCGAGGACTAACGCAAAGGTTGCTAATAACCTAAGGGAACTAGCAATTACTATCAACATGAAGAGAGTAGGGTGAATCTCGGGTTCAAAAACCCAGGAATAGAATGCCTACTAACTAAGTGGCATCACGGGATGCTTTCGAGAATGATGGCCAGAATCATCACACTGGGAACACAAAACATGGCTAGGGTCATAAGACACCTAGGGTCAGAATAATATCTCCAACATATATATCGAGGCAATAAAGCACCTCAACTCAGCAATTAGTGTGATTAACCTGGCGTAAAGGAACATCGAAACTAGAGGGAAAGGATTTTGCAAATGCATTAGATTGTTTAGAAACCTGGGATGACTCGGACAGCATAACGGATGTAAATGCTCAAAAAAAATTGAGACATGCTACAAAAATGGTGGCATAACCACTCATAAGCATAATGTCAAGGTTTTGAGATCAACAGTTAACATACGGAAGTAGAAACTGAACCGAGGCTTAAATCCAACAATCTTATGAGCCTACTGATTAGTAACACGTGATCCTGATAGAATGAGGAGATAGTCTAGTTCCTTAACCCCGCATGAAAGATAAGATGACTGGGATTAGAAGGGCATAAGGTATAAGGAGTGAAAAGAGCCTTACGTTCCCAACCACAATCAATTCCCTTATATAACTAAAGAATTTCTAGACTCAACTTCAACCAGTTTGGCTTGGTAATCCTACAGGCAGTCAGGCTCTGATACCAAAGCTGTCAGGACCCTGACTCAATGCCACACCGATCTAGCATGTAACACCTCATATCACTTTGAGGCATCACGCACAGTATTCCCACGGGTGTCGCCTTACCAGGCCCGGGACCGTTTGCGCCTTTTGGCACACATATGTGATAGCGTCGCTAGCATCCATATGACAAGGAGCCCGGGCTGACATGGCTAGTCGTGAACCCAAAGTGGCACTAACTTACAGGGACAGGCATACATGACCCAGCAACGAACGTGTCGGTCATCAGTGAGTGAATCCGGACTGTAGCAACTGGGCTAGCAGGACTTCGATAAACCGGGCTGTAGCAGGCTAACAGGACTCTGGTAGACACCACGTGACATTTCCCCAAAGGGACAGACACAGGAACGAAGATGGACACATGCCGGCCAACCTAAGTGTTCCAGAGCAGTAGCAAGCTAACAAGGCTCAATGCAAGCACTACGAGACATTTCCCGGTAAGAGAGGCTACCAAGGATAAACAACTAGATAGTCAGATCCCACACATACCAAGCATTTCAATAACAAATACACAATATGCTCGATATGTGCAAATACAACATGGCATCACAACATGACTCTACAACTCAAGTGTTTATTCAATAGGTTCCGAGGAGCGAGATATTACAAACATGGGTCTCATGACCCAACATTCAGAGCATACAAGTCAAAGCACAAGCGGAAGCTTAACATGTCTGAGTACAGACATCTACAAATGAAAAAGGCTGAGGAGCCTGACTATCTACTAGATCCTGCCGAGGGCACAAGATCGTAGCTGAGGTAACAAGCTAAACGTCAAGGTCCACGTGGAACTACTAGTGAGACGGAAGTCTCTTTGCAAAAACGTAAATAGGCAAACGTGAGTACAAATGTATCCAGCTAGACTTACATCAGAACTAACTACATATGCATCATTATCAACAAAGGGATGGTGGGGTTTAACTGCAGCAAGCCAGCTTTGACTCGGTGGCTATCCTAGTCTACGTCTGCAAGTAACTCTTTTGAGGTGGCGCACACGAGTCCACATATTCACCATAGCAATACACCACTATGGATCCGCTCCCGTCTCCCTACGAGAACGCCATCCATAGCATTCACGCTTATCTTGCGTATTTTAGAGTATCTACTTTCACTTGTCTCTGAACTATTATAGGCAACCCAGAAGTCCTTTATCGCGGACGCGTCTATTCGAATAGATGATGTTAACCCTGCAGGGGTGTACTTCTTCATACATGTTTCCACCACTTAGCATCTGCACACGACATGTGCTCGGCAGACTTCAAGCAAAAGCCGACGTGGGTGTAGACCACGACCTACCTAAACACTCAAGTCTCTAGTCCAGGTTTATCGCCTATTCAGGTTCCATCCGCAGGGAGTCCGGCCGAGGTTTCCACATATGGCCCCGAACGATGTGTACAGGGTTCCGCAACACCAAACGGGTGCCCGGCATACCCGGCCACGTGTGATGCGGAGCATCCCTCGCTCATCCCCATGGACGTGCCTACATCTCCCTCAAGACCACTCGGACCCATGACATGAGCCCGAGCTAAGGCTATTGAAGATAAGGTGAACTCGCTCCTCTCCGAAGTTCCTCTTCCTACTCACGAGACATGGCTACTACCTCAATCGGAAACTTTGTGTGTGATCAGGTGTTTGGAGGCGAGCCTTGGAACATCTACATACAAGAGCCAAGATGGCGAGGACCCCAAGCATGATGGACAAGAAGAAGAGCTGCCGTGGAAGCTACAGGCATCGGACGACCGACCCAGTCCTTACGTCCGACGAACGCCAGGACACGGACGACCGAGCTTCCCGGACGTCCGGTACTTCACCACCCGAACCAAATCTACGGACGTCCGAAGCGGACCGGGCGACCGGACGACATGCATCCGAGCCGAATCTACGGACGACCGACGACTTCCGGACGTCCGGACTGTCACGAAGCACCGGACGACCGACCCTCTCCGGACGACCGACGCGCCCACGTCAGAGCTGAATCTACGGACGTCCGAGCACGACCGGACGACCGGACCATCCCGAGCCTCTGGACGTCCGACGCCTTCCAGACGTCCGACGCCTGAGTGACCGCACCTGCGGGCTGGAGCCCTTGTATCCCTTCACTTTGACTTCCATTTGCACTATGACTATAAATAGGTCACCCCCACCTCCTAGTTAGGGTTAGCATTGGTTTAGCTCATATTTTGTGTGAGAGCCTTGCTCATCCACTTGGTTACTTCTCCTCGGAGCTCACGACCTCTTCGGAGAAGATCCCCCAAGCGGATTCAAGACCCCTTTCTAGGGAAGACTATCAAGACCTCCGTACGGAGAAGAACGGTTCCTTTGTATCCTTACCTTTGTTGATTGTGGATCATATGTTACTCTATGTTGTCGGTGATCTAGCACTCGTGTGATTGATTCTTTGTTGGTTTAGTGATTCTCTCTCTTGTTTTCCCCGTGTTTCCCCTTTGTGCTTCCGCGTGTTCTTCGTGAATTCCCGTAGGATCCACTCCAAACGTGAAAGATCGTCACCATAGGGTTCCGCCCTACATCATCTTGGTATCATGAGCCACGTTTATCACGTTTTTGGAGCCCCTACCCCGTGTTCTCTAACTTGATTTTGTTGTTTTCGTCCTAAATCCGAAAATCCGCACCAAAAATAGCCCCAAATTTTTTTTGTGATTTGTTCGTGAGTTGAGATTTTGTTGGATTTGGTCCAAGGATTTGTGTTGCTGCGTGTGGATCTAGCTTTCCCCACCCTCCCCACCCTTTTCCATCCACCAAATCACTCGATTTCTACCTCACCATCTCCTTCTTCCCCGAAATCTCATAGTTCATCCCGAGCCCGATTTTCACCCAGGCTCCGGACGACCGGAAAAAGGTCGGACGTCCGACATCGACCGGACGACCGTAAAAGCCCGGACGTCCGTGAAACCCTGACGAAACTGAAGTTTGATAGTTCGTCCACCACCACAACCCCACATTCCATCACATCTTCCATACCAACATAGACCACCATCTTCCCCGATACCTCCTATGACGATTTTGACACATTTTGGTCCTTGAGATTTTGAGTTGTGGCTCCCGTATCCTTTTGTGTTTCGGCTATCTAGGTACGGTTCGACTTCATCAACACCACGACTCATCTTCGCAAGGGTCTCATCATCGCCAAGGACGGTAACTTCGACAGCATCTTTGTCATACCTTGCAATTGCATTGATACCCCGCATGTCCCCACTTTTGTGTAGCTTACCCATCGAGACTAGCCATTGAGTATTGCCGGCAATGTGACTTGTACACATTAGTGATCATACTCCATAGAATACATACCATACCATAGTGGTGCATATCTTGGGATCCACTTGTGTGTCACAAAGTTGTCATAGCATACACAATTGCTATCTTGGTTAGTGAGGTTTACATAAGAAAAGAGCTCAAAAGTGAAAGAGCCACCCAAGCTTTTAAGCAAAGAGGAAAGATAAGCAAAGAGCTTATAACCAAGAACCATAGCATCATACAACATTAAGATTGTCATATCCGATCATCTTGGATCATAGCACCGAAATATCATACATATAGCATACTTGGGATAGAGTTCGTTGCATTTTTGCCTAGTAGGTTGTGCACAAGTTTGCATATCCGCCTATTGTGCAATCATGCTAGCGTCTCTCTAGTATTGTGCAACAAGAGCATTTTCGTGGTTTCCACATTTTGGCTCGCTTTTGGATTGCACAATCCCATTTATCTATTTGTGTGTGTGTTTCCGTGTACCCATACTTGCTTGGTCTACTTGTTGCATTTGCAAATTTGTGAATCTTTTCCAACATTATTGAAGCTCACTTACTATTGCGTCAAATTTTGTGCCACCATCCTAACCAAGTTCCACCATAAGCTTTTACGTGTGTAGGTGTGAGAACCGACAAGAATTGGTACCAACAGTGCTATTTCATTGTCCGCATTTGAGTGAACTTGATTCATCTTCAACTTCGGTCAAGGTACATCTGGTATACGTTCTTTTCCTTCTACCACTTACATTTTTCTTGAAATGATGGATAGGCCAAGTTCTTCTACCACTCCACCTCTCATCGAGAACGACGACGACACAACATTATTTGTCACCAAGAGTCACCTATTTGGAGCTCAAAAGGCATTGCACCAAGAACAACAAGCAATGAGGGACTACTTCGACAACAAATTCGACGCTCACAAGCAAGAGAATGATGCAAGAATGGACGAGATCCGTGCCTTCATGAGGAACCGGCGTCCTTCCACTTCTTCATCCTCAAGACGGAGTCGCTCGAGTTGACACTCCGACGACACCTTCTCCGACTCAAGTACACCATCATCGAACACTCTTCGACGAGCTGCGCGTCAAGACCGTCATGCATCTCGGAACCCGCTACATGACAAGCATACACAAGAACAAGTCGATGAGCAAATCCCTCGTCCTCAATCAAACCAAGTCGCTTTTGCACAAGCTCAAGAACGAGAACGACTACGACGCCAAGAAGAAGAGCGAGCGCGCCTACACCAAGAGGAACAAGATGCCGAGGCTCAACGTCTTCAACAACAACAACGTGAAGCGCAAGCTCTCGAGGTGCAACGTGCCCTTCAAGATTCGAGCCGAGCCATTGCCAACCGCAATCGTGAGCGACACAATCAAGAGGAAGCCCTTCGAGAAGAAATCCAAGAGAGGAACTACCAACCGCGTGTGCAACGTCAAGCTCCACAAGCTCCTCCACAAGCTCGTCAAGCTCCACTTCAACCTCAAGTTCAACAAGAGCAAGTTGATCATGGACTTCATCCGCGCCAAGAGCAACATGAGGATGACTATCCTCCACGTCAAGGACGTAATCATCACCATCGCCAACAACACAATGAAGAGCAATGCTATGGCAAGCTCAAGTTCACAATGCCCAAGTTCAATGGAAGCAATGATCCGAAAGAGTACCTCTCATGGGCATTGAAGGTCGACAAAATTTTCCGCTTGCACAACTATGAGGAAGATAAGAAGATCGCTATGGCATCACTTGAGTTCCAAGACTATGTGCTCATATGGTGGGAACAAGTACTTGAACACCGTCAAGCAAGAGGTGAACCACCAATCACCACTTGGTCTCAAATGAAGGATGTCAAGCGGGCACGCTTTGTACCAACCTACTACAACCGCGATCTCTTCAAGAAGCTACAACTCCTCAAGCAAGGAACAAAGAGTGTTGAAGAATACTACAAGGAAATGGAGATAGCCATGATTCGAGCCAATGTCACGGAAGATGATGAGCAAACAATGGCAAGATTTTTGAATGGACTCAATCATCCCATCAAGAAGATTGCCGACTTCCAACCCTACTCCAACCTCATTGAGCTCGTGCATCAAGCTACAAAGGCCGAACGTCAAGTGCAAGATGACTTCAAGTATGCCAAGTACTCATCCAAGACCTACGGCTTCTCCAACACCCAAGCTTCAACGACTCCTTCAACATCTACATCAACCAAACCTTCTCCAAGCAACGACGACAAGTCAAGTTACAAGAAAACTTCGGCAAGTTCAAGTCGTATTCCTCCTACTACAAGCAACTTCAAGCCGCGTGCGTCATCATCTACTCCAACCGATGAGACCATCAAAACAAGTTCCTTCAAGTGTTTCACTTGCGGCGGCCGAGGCCACAAGTCCTTTCAATGCACGAACAAGCGCACCATGATCCTCAACGACGACGGCACATATGACTCAATGAGTGAAGAGGAGATGGAAGCCCTTGAGCAAGTGGCCATGCACCGGCACGTGAATGAGGATGAAGATGATCAAGTATTTTGTGATGAGGATTCGATCGCCACTCTCGTTGTCTCCAAAGTCTTGACACTTCAACATCAACAAGAAGAAGACCAACGATGCCACATATTCCACACTAAAGCCGGCATCAATGGAAGGTCCGTCAAGGTCATCATCGATGGAGGTAGTTGCCACAACTTGGCAAGTGAAGAACTATGTTCCAAGCTTCAATTGGTCAAGAGGAAGCACCCGCACCCCTACAAGGTTCAATGGCTAAGTGACTCCAGCACTATACGAGTCGAGCATACGGTCCAAGTCTCCTTCAAAATTGGTGCTTATGAAGACACTTTTGAGTGTGATGTGGTCCCAATGACCGTTTGCCACCTCCTTCTTGGTCGTCCATGGCAATTCGATCATGGTGTCATCCACAATGGGCGCTCCAATCACTATAGCTTCAAAATGAAAGGGAAGGAATATGTGCTATGACCTATGTCTCCTAGTCAAGTGATAGCCGACAAGCAAGCCACCAATCATGGAGAGAAGAGTGAAAAAGTGACACACCTAAAAGTGAGTGAGAGCCACCAGCCAAATTTGAGCGCCTCTTCGCCTAGAGAGAAAAACCTCATCCTATTTGCCACCAAAAGTAAGATGAGAGAAGTGTGTGAGAACCCATCGAGTGTGATGCACTTTGTCCTTGTGTGCAAAGATGGAGAGCCAACAACTAACACTTCTCACGAGCTACCTTTAGTGTTTCAATCTCTTTTGCAGGAATTCAACGATGTTTTCCCCGATGAGCTACCTCCGGGTCTACCTCCACTATGAGGCATTGAGCATCGAATCAACCTCATCCCCGGAGCGCCACTTCCAAACAAAGCTCCATACCGTGTCAATCCCGAAGAAACCAAGGAGATTCAACGGCAAGTACAACAACTCATCGACAACGGTCATGTACATGAAAGCTTAAGCCCATGTGCCATTCCCGTTATACTTGTGCCTAAGCCCGATGGAAGTTTCCGCTCTAGTTCCGATTGTAGACCCATAAATGCCATTACCGTTCGATATAGGCATCCCATTCCTCGCTTAGATGATATGCTTGATGAACTTAGTGGAGCCAACTTTTTCTCAAAAATTGATCTTAAAAGTGGCTATTATCAAATCCGCATTCAAGAAGGTGATGAATGGAAAACCGCTTTCAAAACCAAATTTGGCTTATATGAGTGGTTAGTGATGCCTATGGGTTTGTCGGAAGCACCATGTACTTTCGTGCGTCTTATCCATCATATGCTTAGACCTTACATTGGAGTCTTCGTTGTGGTTTATTTTGATGATATCCTTGCGTTTAGCAAAACCATGAGAGAGCACATAAATCATGTTAAATCTGTGTTGCAAACCCTTCGCAAGGAAAGCCTTTATGCGAACTTGAAAAAAATGCACTTTTGGCGTTGACAAAGTGGTTTTCTTGGGTTTTGTTGTCTCTTCCAAGGGTGTCCATGTTGATGAAACTAAGATTAAAGCAATTAAAACTTGGCCCCAACCCACCAATTTGCAACAAGTGCATAGTTTTCTTGGTCTTGCAGGATTTTATCGCCGCTTTGTGAAAAACTTTAGCACAATTGCCGCTCCTTTGCATGCTTTGAGTAAGAAGAATGCTCCTTTTGTTTGGGGATCTTTGCAATCCACCGCTTTTGATGAGCTCACGTCTTTGCTTACACATGCTCCGATTCTTGCATTGCCCAACTTTGAGAAAACTTTTGAGGTTCATTGTGATGCAAGTGGTACCAGAATTGGCGGAATTTTGATGCAAGAAAAACGAGCCATTGCATATTTTAGTGAAAAACTCTCCGATGCTCAACTTAACTATCCAATCTATGACAAAGAATTGTATGCTTTAGTGCTTGTGCTACATGTTTGGAAACATTATCTTAGACCTCATGAATTTGTCATCCATACCGATCATGAGACACTTAAGTACTTAAAAGGTCAAACTAAGTTGAACAAGCATCATGCCAAATGGAGTGAATTTATTGAATCTTTTCCTTATGTGATCAAGTACATTAAGGGTAAGGAAAATGTTGTTGCAGATGCACTTTCACGCATATGCATGCTTGTCACTCAACTTGAGTTAAATGTTATTGGTTTTGAGCATATAAAAGACTTGTATGAGCATGATCCTTCTTTTGCTACTCCTCATGCTAAGTGTTTGACACACACGTCTTGGGAACGATACTACATAAAGGATGATTATCTTATGAGAGCTAACAAACTTTGCATTCCAGAGTCTTCTCTTCATTTGCTCCTTTTGCAAGAGGCTCATGGAGGTGGACTCATGGGACACTTTGGACGCAACAAGACTTTCGCCACGCTCTCCAAGAACTACTTTTGGCCCAAGATGTACCGTGATGTCTCACGCTTCACCAACCGTTACTCTACATGTCGCAAAGCTAAGTCTAAAGCTCAGTCCCATGGTCTTTACATGCCACTTCCTATTCCTTATCAACCTTGGGAAGACATTAGCATGGATTTTGTACTTGGTTTGCCTAGAACTCAAAAAGGCAAGGATTCCGTCTTTGTTGTTGTGGACCGATTTTCTAAGATGGCACATTTCATTCCTTGCAACAAGATAGATGATGCTTCACATATTGCCAATCTCTTTTGTAGGGAAATCTTGCGACTTCATGGAGTGCCAAAGACGATTGTCTCGGACCGCGACATCAAGTTCTTGAGTTACTTTTTGAAGACCCTATGCACAAACCGACGGCCAAATAGAGGTGACGAACCGTACACTCTCCACTCTACTTCGCGTGTTGATCAAGAGGAACATCAACGAGTGGGAGGCGTGTCTACCCATTGCCGAGTACGCCTACAACCGTGCAAGACATTCGACAACCGGCAAGTCCCCCTTCGAGGTCGTCTACGGCTTCAACCCGTTGTCCCCATTGGACACTCTACCTCTTCCTCTACAAGAGCGCACCAACCTCGATGCAAGTGCCCATGCAAGCTACATCAAGAAGATGCATGATGATACAAGGCACACCATCGAGCGTCAAGTACAACGCCTCGCGACCAAGCTCAACGTCAACAAGCATCCCATGATATTCAACATTGGAGACCTCGTGTGGCTCACCTTCGCAAGGACCGCTTCCCCAACGAACTCAAGTCCAAGCTTCTCCCTCGAGCCGACGGACCCTTCAAGGTGTTAGCACGCTACAATAACAATGCTTACAAGATCGATCTCCCACGAGACAAGTACAACGTGAGCGACACCTTCAACGTCTCCGATCTCTCCCCGTACCATGGTGATGAGGATTTCGATCCGAGGTCGGATCTTTCACAAGGGGGGGGGGAGATGATGCGGAGCATCCCTCGCTCATCCCCATGGACGTGCCTACATCTCCCTCAAGACTACTCGGACCCATGACACGAGCCCGAGCTAAGGCTATTGAAGATAAGGTGAACTCGCTCCTCTCCGAACTTCCTCTTCCTACTCACGAGACATGGCTACTACCTCATTCGGAAACTCTATGTGTGATAAGGTGTTTGGGGGCGAGCCATGGAACAGCTACATACAAGAGCCAAGACGGCGAGGACCCCAAGCATGATGGACAAGAAGAAGAGCTGTCATGGAAGCTACAGGCGTCGGACGACCGACCCAGTCCGGACATCCGACGAACGCCAGGACACGGACGACCGAGCTTCCCGGACGTCCGGTACTTCGCCACCCGAACCAAATCTACGGACGTCCGAAGCGGACCGGAGGACCAGACGACATGCATCCGAGCCAAATCTACGAACGACCGACGACCTCCGGGCGTCCGGACTGTCACGAAGCACCGGATGACCGACCCTCTCCGGACAACCGACACGCCCACGTCAGAGCTGAATCTACGGACGTCCGAGCACGACCGGACGACCGGACCGTCCCGAGCCTCCGGACGTCCTGCGCCTGAGTGACCGCACCTGCGGGCTGGAGCCCTTGTATCCCTTCACTTTGACTTCCATTTGCACTACAACTATAAATAGGTCGCCCCCACCTCCTAGTTAGGGTTAGCATTGGTTTAGCTCATATTTTATGTGAGAGCATTGCTCATCCACTTGGTTACTTCTCCTCGGAGCTCACGACCTCTTCGGAGAAGATCCCCCAAGCGGATTCAAGACCCCTTTCTAGGGAAGACTATCAAGACCTTTGTACGGAGAAGAACGGTTCCTTTGTATCCTTACCTTTGTTGATTGTGGATCATATGTTACTCTATGTTGTCGGTGATCTAGCACTCGTGTGATTGATTCCTTGTTGGTTTAGTGATTCTCTCTCTTATTTTCCCCGTGTTTCCCCTTTCTGCTTCCGTGTGTTCTTCGTGAATCCCCGTAGGATCCACTCCAAACGTGAAAGATCGTCACCATAGGGTTCCGCCCTACATCAACGTGCCTACCGCATCACAGCCCACCCCTCGGGTCAGCACTGCCCACGGCCTCCAGTATACTACAAACACTAGAAACTACTTGCATCTCCTGGACAGAGGACAAGGGTGATTAAGAAGTCGAGCGAGGTCATATTTCAGGGTCCAATGCATGGTAGTAGCTGTTTCATGGATCACAAGCACAGAACTCAGTTCCTGAGGACGGCTTCAATGAGACAACCCACCATGTACTCCTACATGGCCTCTCACCGCTACCTTTACCAAATCGTGTTCACACACTTAGGTCACAAACAGTAGGACATGTTCACCACATTCCAATTCATCCCCGATGAATCAGACCTGACTCAACTCTAAGCAGTAGCAGGCATGACAAACAAGCATGAATGAGTAGGCACAACAGGGCTCAAACAACTCCTACTCATGCTAGTGGGTTTCATCTATTTACTGTGGCAATGATAGGTCATGAAGAGGATAAGGGGTTCAACTACTGCAGCATGTAACAGTTGAATCGTTGTTGTCCTAATGCAATAAAAGAGAGCAGAGCGAGAGAGTGGGTTTGTATCAGAATGAACAAGGGGGTTTTGCTTGCCTGACAGAGTGGTAGTGGGATACTGCCCTTCAGTTGGATACTCGTGAATATCCTCGGAGACAGAACCTACCACGAAGAACACATCGACACACAATCATACATGGCAATATGCAACATTATGATGCATGCAAATAACATGGAAAAATGAGTGTGTTTGGCTAATGCAACTTAGAACAGATTGGTTTGGGTTCATTTGAATCAAGGATTCAAATGCAAACCCAAAATAAGAGGTCATATTAGTGCATTAACTTGTTTCACCTAAGCAGCAAGGTTAGGTTGCTCTAACATGCATGAAACTAGTATAGATGGATAGATTAGATTTTTTGATCATTTTTCACATATAACTTATTTCATTTGGAGTTACGATTTAATTTCTATGAATTTTAGAAGTTTAGGCAATTTTCTGGATTTTCCTGAATAAGAATAAATATAGAAAAAGAGTAACTGCGTTAGCATGACGTCGAGGTGACGTCATCAGGTCAAAGGCGCCAGCCCATGTCAAACATGACGGCTGGGGCCCACATGTCAGTGTAACATCTAACTAACAGGGTTAGTTAGTGTTACGTTAGCACTAACCTAGGTTAATTAGGGCCTGGGCCCACTGGTTAGTGTCTAAACTAACTGTCAGGGTTAATTAGCACTAATCTAAATCTAACTAAAGGTTAACAGAGATGGGCCCGCACGTCAGTGACCCTAGGGGGGTCAAACCCCAGGTCAAACGAGTCAACCTCGTCGGAGTTGGTCCACGGCTCGCCGCCGGCGACGCTAGAGACGGCGGAGGTGCTCGGAATCACAGCTCAGGCGACCAAACGAGCGGCGGAGTGGCTCTACGGGGAGCTAGCGTTCATGTGCATCTAACAGGGCAAGCGGTAGCAACCGGGCTGGACCGAGCTCGTCGGAAGCGAACTCGCGGGGGCGGCCGGAGCCGTTGATGGTCGTGATCGACTCGCGGGAGTGCAGCGAGTGCAGCGGTGGGCTTGGGCGCGTGCTTGCACAGCCGTAGTCGCGGCAGCGACATGACCGACGGCGAGGAGCTGTTGGCTCCGACAGCCATGGTGGTTAGAAGGCGCGGATGAGCACGGGTAGAGAGGGGAAAAGGGCTGGGGCTCACGGTGAGGTCGAAGAGCAAGTCGGCGTGCTCGGGGAGGCGATGGAGATGGCGAATCAGACGGCAGCATCCGGCGGCCGTGGTCGGGGAAGAAGGCTACAAGCATCGTCTTGGGGCCTTCCTGGCTCGTGTAGCTCAGAGAGGAGGGAGAAGAGGTGGCGGCGGAGCCTCTAAGAGCATCGGCAGGGCGAGGCAGTGGCTGTGGCCATGGAGGCAACGATCGGAAGCAATGGGATCCGCTCGGCGTTCGCGAAAGAGAGAAACAAAGGAGGGGGAGGAGCACAGGGAGAGTAAGAGGCGTCGAGGGGGCCACGTGGCATCTCCCGAAGAAGCCAGGGCGAAGCGGCAAGCAGGAGGTGGTCCGGCATGCGCCGGCGTGCGTCGGCCACGCGCCCATCCTCCTGGCAAAGGAGGAAGACGACAGGGGAGGGGCCAGGTGGGCTGGGCCGGCTTTGCCCGGCTGGGCTGCTACAGTGGTGGGCCGGTTGGCCCACCAGGTAAGTTCTTCCTCTTTCTCTTTTAATTCTGTTTTCTATTATTCTGTAGTCTTTAGGGCTTTATTAAAAATACTTAGACACTTCCAAAAATCATGAAACTACTCATGATCACTGTTGGGAATATATCCTACAGTAAACATTTTAGTTTATGATTATTTGAGCATTTAAATGCCCAAATGCAAATAGAGTATGATTTAATCCAGAGCCCAAATATGTCATGCAAAAATGTGCATCACCTCTGGTTACTATTTCTAGCTTTTTCCAAGAATGATGAACATTTTTTAAAGCCATTTGGATTTTCTGGAAATATTTTGGTTGAACCTAGTGAATTCCTTTAATGCTAGGGTTTAGGCAATCCCCATTTCAAGTTTCTTTCAAAGTTTAAACATGATGCACACATGAAGTTAGCCTAGTGCAATGCCAGAAGCTAGGGATGTGACAACTCACCTCCACTAAACAAGAATCTCGTCCCAAGATTCAAGCGTAGGGTAAGATGAAGCGGGAACGCAAACTAACACAATCTTCACGATCCAGGGTGCACTTCATAAGAACGTTGATTCGACCACCATCATTGTCTCAAAGTCTTGCTCCAGGAACTCCTACCATCATGACAATGAGAGGGAAAAGAAACTCTAGAAGGATCGATCTTCTCGAAGATCGAGCAACTCAGGATCCACTCACGGAATGAGACATAGAAACATCTCACGAGCTGAGACGTGAAGCACACATCCAGGGGAATGGAGTGAAGCAGATGACGAAGGTTCACTAGGTAGACAACAATTTCACGCTTAAGAAGGTGGTGAATGGTTGTCAACGTAGCGAGGATTTGAGTTTCCATGATACCATAACGAGACATCTTGGAGGAGGGTGACTCGTAGAAATATCCCCTTAAGTGGCAAAAATAATTACCTTTGATTCAGAGATCATTGAAACTCTTTATACCAGCCTAAGGCAACTCTCGAGCGATCGTTTGGAGGGGTTCAGTGGAATTCCATACCCAGACTAGGATGGATGATGTGGGTTACCTTGTTGAAGACAACACAAGGGGTGATTTTGATTAACACCGGAAATGGATGGGGCCAATGGGAGAATGGCACATTGGTGGTGCAAGCTGGGAACAAAATGCAAATGCTGGGAATGATTCTGGTAACTAGGGAGGAACCCAACAGTAGAGAGTGAGTCCACTGTTCAAAAGGTTGTACCATAACCGGGGAAACCGAGAACAATCCCACCTAGAACTATGATAGCACCTAGTGCTTGAGCGTGCTTTCAAAAACTTGAGCATTTCCTTATTCATCAAGGTTTTACCAATATCCGTGTTAAGGATCCTGGCAACACAACATACTACCATGATGGATACCGGTGGAGGATGCAGATGCAAAGGAAGATAACACTTTCTCAGATTTCACCTTAGCGAGCCCAAGGGGTCAAAATCTTAATGATCGACCAAGAGACATTTAGCACTCCGCTTCTAATATTCTCCTTGATGTGCTAGCATAATCCATTCATAGATATGGTTTGATATCTAGAACATCAAGTAAAAGGTCGAACTTGGGGAACACAAAAATCACAAGGCACAACTAGGGAGTAAATCCTACGAAGTCCTTATGGGGAGGCGGCCAACTTCCTTAATCAAGATACTACAATACCAGGTCTTCCGGCTGGGTGTCTTGGCCACAACATCCAGTTTACCGGGTTATAGAGAGACCAATATTATAGTTCTTGGGACACGTTCCAACCATCATATCTGTCTGCGATTCAGATCTGGTTGGTGTCAGAATATTCTAGACTCATCAAGTCTAGAAAGAAAAATGTAAGTTTGCAACACAAGTCGATGAGATGACGTTGCGAGATTCTCGGGGACAAAACTACGATTTCAAGCTCCAAAACATGATCTGGTTCTGCTACAAACATGTGAACGCATTGTCCCAGACAAACATGGCCACATAGTAGTCTTATAAATAAACACTACCGAGTTCAGGTGGGGAACCATCATCGAGGATATCAAAGTCCTTGCATAAGGTATACTCTTAAGAAGACACTTCTTCTCCTTGAACAACTCAATCAGTGGCTTGGTATGCTAGGGCACACATATGGAATGGAGGCGGCCAACCTATCAAACCATAGAGCACTTCACACATGTGTGACTAACTTGAGATGATTCCAAGGAAGCAACATTTACTTTCCCAAATTTATGGCGGCAACTTGCATCAAATGCACATGAATTAGAGGAAGTCACTTCTTTCATCCGAACATATATGCTCCATGCATGGGACATAAAGATAATGCTTATAGAAGTTTCCAATGCTAACTTAATGTTCATCAAAATTATGGAGAGGATAAGGATGTTATTGATGGGCTCAACAACAATTCATTCAGCTTTCCATATAAATGGAATTTTACAATTATGTGAACACGGTGCGCTCATCGGTCAGACCCAAAAGATATAATGGTGTATGCTCGAGGGATCAACCACGAGTAAGACAACATTATGAACATTGTTGGTTCTGATTTGATTTGATGATAGCCCACGCTCGAATCAAGACTGGATAAGACCATAGCTCCAACAATTGATCACGAGGATCAATCGATGGAAATATTATCTTTCTTCAGCACACACAACACAAGGATATCCCCTTGAGAATGAACTAAGTCAGGCAGCTTTTATCTCCCAACTCTCCAAGTTGTTATTCAGCTTACCCAACTAGCTCAGGGATACCCGACACAGATTCTTGGAGAAGGGCCGGTTTGTAGGAAACCAACTTGATCACGAACTCAACATAGCTGTCAGGTGACAACCTGGCAACACTTCCGAGAAGATATTCGGAAAATCATGAACCACCGATACGTTACTAAGCTCGAGAACAATCTTGCTTTTCAGGGCAAGATGGTATGATCAAATAAGCAAGGATTGACACAATCCTAACTCATTGATCAGAGAGTGCACCAAATATAAGGACTAGGTAGCACGATCAACCTTAGGGCGATGATTCAATAATCAACATGCTAAGAATGAGGTTATTGTCCATTTAACTACCAAGCAACAGAGTTGCTATGAGTATAGATTTCACACATCACGATTCACTTGTCGGTGTTCCGGTTACAATAACACGGAACCGAGGAATGAATAATGATGGCGAGAGGTATCACTGTATCAAGAGTTCATAGGATGGTGTGCAATTCCCATGATAAACTTAATATAAAGATGGTAATACTCCAAGGTAGAATAGAGCAAAAACTGGACTAGCAATTTGATCTGCGGTGTACGACTGCTTTGACCCAATCCTGGAAATGGACAAGGTACTGGAGTTTGTTTCTCCTAGTCATTCCTGAATAGAATGGCTTGACGGACCACAAGAGTAATAGACATCGATGAACGAATGCACGCCTACTCTTGACTATCAGTTGATAGACGAGGGTCGGAATACAACTAAAGAGGGACAACTCAAGGAGCATATAAATTTTTGAGTTGTGGATGCATAGATTAGTATGTCGAACCAAGTTCAACAGGTTTCTTCCAGATAACCCATGCAGAGAAGGTAGAACTGGCAGAGTCATGACATAGCATTGAGAACTCGTCAAGAGCACTCTGGTTGTGATATTTTGGTTCAAAGAACTTCTGCCATAAACGGTTCATAGTATTTGGAGGAAGGAAATACCACAGACCTCGAGGACTAACGCAAAGGTTGCTAATAACCTAAGGGAACTAGCAATTACTATCAACATGAAGAGAGTAGGGTGAATCTCGGGTTCAAAAACCCAGGAATAGAATGCCTACTAACTAAGTGGCATCACGGGATGCTTTCGAGAATGATGGCCAGAATCATCACACTGGGAACACAAAACATGGCTAGGGTCATAAGACACCTAGGGTCATAATAATATCTCCAACATATATATCGAGGCAATAAAGCACGTCAACTCAGCAATTAGTGTGATTAACCTCGCGTAAAGGAACATCGAAACTAGAGGGAAAGGATTTTGCAAATGCATCAGATTGTTTAGAAACCTGGGATGACTCGGACAGCATAACGGATGTAAATGCTCAAAAAAATATTTGAGACATGCTACAAAAATGGTGGCATAACCACTAAGAAGCACAATATCGTAGTTTCGAGATCAATAGTTAACATACAGAGGTAGGAACTGAACCGAGGCTTAAATCCAACAATCTTATGAGTCTACTTATTAGTAACACGTGATCCTGATAGAATGAGGAGGTGGTCTAGTTCATTAACCCCGCAAAAAAGATAAGATGACTCGGATCAGAAGGGCATAAGGTATAAGGAGTAAAAAGAGCCTTACGTTCCCAACCACAATCAATTCCCTTATATAACTAAAGAATTTCTAGACTCAACTTCAACCAGTTTGGCTTGGTAATCCTACAGGCAGTCAGGCTTTGGTACAAAAGTTGTCAGGACCCCGACTCAATGCCACACCAATCTAGCATGTAACACCTCATATCACTTTGCGGCCTCACACACGATATTCCCACGGGTGTCGCGTTACCAGGCCCGGGACCGTTTGCGCCTTTTGGCACACGTATATGATAGTGTCTCTATCATCCATATGACAAGGAGCCCAGGCTGACATGGCTAGTCGTGAACTCAAAGTGGCACTAACTTACAAGGACAGGCATACATGACCCAGCAACGAACGTGTCGGTCATCAGCGAGTAAATCCGGGCTGTAGCAAGTGGGCTAGCAGGACTCTGGTAAACCGGGCTGTAGCAGGCTAACAGGACTCCGGTAGACTGTTAGGACCCCGACTCGATGCCACATCGATCTAGCATGTAACACCTCATATCACTTTGCGGCCTCACGCATGATATTCCACGGGTGTCGCCTTACCTTTGCCCGGGACTGTTTGTGCCTTTTGGCACACGTATATGATAGTGTCGCTAGAATCCATATGGTAAGGAGCCCGGGCTGACATGGCTAGTCGTAAACCCAAAGTGGCACAGACTTACAGGGACAGGCATCCATGACCCAGCATCGAACGTGTCGGTCATCAGTAAGTGAATCTGGGCTGTAGCACTGGGCTAGCAGGACTCCGGTAAACCGGGTTGTAGCGGGCTAACAGGACTCCGGTATCCATCGCGTGACATTTCCCCGAAGGGACAGACACAGGAACGAAGAAGGACACATGCCGGCCAGCCTAAGTGTTCCGGAGCAGTAGCAAGCTACCAAGGCTCAGTGGAGACACTAGGAGACATTTCCCGGTAAGAGAGGCTACTAAGAATAAACAACTAGATAGTCAGATCCCACACATACCAAGCATTTCAATCATACACACAATATGCTCGATATGTGCAAATACAACAAGGCATCACAATATGACTCTACAACACAAGTATTTTACTTAAAGGCTCAGGGAGCCATACATATCATACACACACGTACAGGTCACACGACCCAGCATTCAAGTCATACAGACATACAAGCTAACAGCGGAAGTAACTTGTCTGAGTACAGACAACTAGTAAAATAAAAGAGGCTTGGGAAAGTCTGGCTATACTACGTGGTCCTTCACAAGCTCAGGGTCACCACCTGGGCCTCAGTCTACTCATTGATGTCAACGTCTATGAAGAACCCATCAGAAGGGGTTGCAGCGTCTTCTAAAAAATGTTAATTAAAGCAACATGAGTACAAAGGTACTCAGCAAGACTTACATCGGATCCTACATACATGCACATTATCAAGAAGGGTTGGTGGGGTTATTGCAGCAAGCCGGCTTTGACTCTTGGCTAAGCTATCCTACGAGACACCAACTTGAAATGGTTTTGCGCACACGAGTCCACTACACACCAGTTCAATATACCACCGAGGATCCACCTACGTCATCCTACGGAAGAGCCATCCTCGGCACTCACGCTTATCTTGGGATTTTTAGTAGTATCCATTTACTTGTCTATGAACTGTATAGGCAACCAAGTAGTCCTTTACCGCGGACGCGGCTATTCGAATAGATCATGTTAACCCTGCAGGGGTGTACTTCTTCATACATGTTTCCACCACTTAGCGTCTGCACACGACATGTGCTCGGCAGACTTCAAGCGAAAGCCGACGTGGGTGTAGACCACGACCTACCTAAACACCTAAGTCTCTAGTCTAGGTTTATCGCCTATTCAGGTTCCATCCGCAGGGAGTCCGGCCGGGGTTCCACATACGGCCCCAAACAATGTGTACAGGGTTCCGAGACACGTAACGGGTGCCCGGTATTCCCGGCCACGTACCTACCGCATCACAGCCCACCCCGCGGGTCAGCGCTTCCCACGGCCTCCAGTAAGCTACAAACACCAGAAACTACTTGCAACTCCTGGACAGAGGACTAGGGTGAATAAGAAGTCGAGCGGGGTCATATTTCAGGGCCCAATGCATGGTAGTAGCTGAATCTTAAATCACACATACAGATCTCAGTGCTTAAGGTCGGTTTCAATGAAACAACCCACCATGTACTCCTACATGGCCTTTCATCGATACCTTTACCAAATCGTGTTCACCACATCACTCTCATTACCGTCATGATCATTTCACTCTAGCCCATCACCCAGATGAACCAGACCTGACACGACTCTAAGCATAGCAGGCATAGCAAGGTAGGAACAACACAAACATATGGCTCAATCAACTCCTACACATGCTAGTGGGTTCCGTCTAGTTACTGTGGAAATGACAGGTCATGAAGAGGAAATGGGTTCAACTACCGTAGCACACAGCAGTTTGAAACACGTTGTCTTAATGCAGTAAAAGAGAGCAGAAGCGAGAACATGGGATTGTATTGATATGATCAAATGGTTGGTTGCTTGCCTGATGGGTCGATGCACTGATATTGTTCTTCGCTAGGGTAATCGTGGTACTCCTCGGAGGCAGAACCTGTCGCAAAGAGCACCGATACACAACATCACCAAACAATATGCAACAATATGATGCATGCATGAGACATGGCAAACATGAGTGTATTGGGCTAATGCAACTAAAACCAGATGGGTTTGAACCATTTTGAATCAAAGATTCAAGTTTCAAACTTATACATGGCCCTTATAAGTGCTTGATCTAGTTCTGCTCTAAACATCAGGTTAGCTTGCTTAAACATGCATGAAACCAGTACAGATGGATAGATTGGATTAGGAGTTATAAAACTTTGCATTTGGAGTTACAGATTAATTTCTATGATTTTTTAAAGTTTGGGGTATTTTCTGGAATTTCCTGTGTAATAATAATTCCAGTAAATAACTTACTGCGTCAGCATTACGTCAGGATGACGTTAGCGGTCAACGGAACAGTCCAGGTCAACCCTGACTAGTGGGTCCCATGTGTCAGTGTAATTACTTTAACTAAATATCAATTAAAACTAATCCTGATTGGTTAACAGGGCTGGGCCCCACCTGTCATTGACCCAGGGGGGTCAAACTGGGCCCACCCGTGGACAAACGAGGGGTCAGCGGGGTCAACTCACCGGCGTTTAGCCGCCGGCGAGGCCGAACGCGGCGGCGAGAGTGCTTTTGTGTGTTCCGGCGACTAAATTAGCGGCAGAGGGCATCTACTGGTAGCTGGGAGCAAGCCGCAGCTCTTGGTGGTGGTGGTTGAGCTCGGGGTGGCCGGAAACGTCGCCGGCGACGACTTTGGCGGTCGCCGGAGTTCGGGTGAGGTCGAACTCGATGCTAGGGGGCACGGCGAGGCGCGTGGAGTGGTGCTACGGGTTCTTGCGGGTGCGGTGAGTGCGTTGGACACGGTGGTTTGGCAGGTGGTTTGCCGGAGACACGTCGGCGACGAGCTCGGCGGCGGTGCGTGCGGTGATGCTTCGTGCGCTCGCTGTGATGCATGAGAACGAGAGAGGAAAGGGGGGAGAGGTAGCTAGGCTCACGGCGATCTCGAGGAACCAGACGGCGCGGTCGGGGACGAGCTGGTGCGGCGGCGACGGCGAAGGGGATCTCCGGTGACGGCGGAGTCGGCGAGGTCGGTGCAGTGGCTTCGGGGCACGCGAGCGCTCGGGGCTCGACTAGCTCAAAGGAGAGGAGGGCAGCATAGCTCCTGGACATGGTGGCACGGCGCGGGGACGATGAAGAGCGCGACTACGGCAACGGTGCGGCTGCGGTGGCGTCGGCCATGGCGTGGGAGAGCGAGGGAGAGGAGCTGGGGGTGAATGGGTGTGTCCACAGGGTGCGGGGCTCGATGTGGAGCTCATCCAGGCTAGCAATGAGGTGAGGGGGTGAAGCAGGGCGGCGGGCAGCTGCGTGGCGCGTGCTGGCGTCGCCGTCGAGCACCTGCCTGCCTGCCTTGCGAAGGCAAGCAGCTCGCTGGAGCGGCTGCTGGGCTAGGCCGGCAGGTGGGCTGACAGGTTAGTTCACTCTCTCTCTCTTATTTATCTTTTTAAATTATTCTGTAACTTTGTGGACTTACTAAAAATACCTAAACAACTCCAAAATTCCCCAAACTGTTCATGGCCACTAACTGGAATATATACATCATGGAACATTTTAGTTTGGGATTATTTGAGCATTTATAATAATTTATATAATTTAAATGCCCAAACTCAAATACTTATGATTTAGTTCAAAAACCTTAAGATGACCTAGAAAATTGAGCACCACTTTTGGCAGAGGTTCTGATCCAAGACAAAAATGATGGACATTTTAGAAGGGCATTTCAGGTTCATTGAAAATATTTTTAGTAAACCCTAGTTGGTTTCAGAGGGAGCTGGCGGTTCTATCATCCCCATTTCAAGTTTCTGTTGAGAAAAATAGACATGATGCAACAATCTAATGCATGAACTAGCTAGGGTGTGACAGCTCACCCCCACTCAAAAGAATCTCGTCCCGAGATTTAGGTTCCTCCGGAAAGAAGGCGGGGTACTCAAGTTGAAGACGATCCTCCCTTTCCCAAGTTGCTTCCTTCTCAGAATGGTGCGACCATTGAACCTTGAGAAACTTGATATTATGACATCGAGTGGTATGCTCGGCTTGATCGAGGATACGAACGGGGTACTCTCGATATGTGAGATTATCTTGAAGATCAAACGTTTCGTGGTCCACTCCACGGATAGGATCCGAGAAGCAACGCCTGAGTTGGGAAACGTGGAAGACATCGTGGACTCTGGAGAGATGCGGAGGTAGTTCCAATTGGTAGGCAACTTCTCCCCGTTTAGCGAGAATGCGAAAGGGTCCAATGTAGCGAGGAGCTAATTTGCCTTTGATACCGAAACGATGGGTTCCCTTCAGAGGAGTAACCCGAAGGTAAGCCTTCTCGTCAACCTCAAAAGTCATAGCCTTATGTTTTCGGTCATATTGACTCTTTTGACGAGATTGGGCTGTTTTCAACTTTTCACGAACAATGCAAACTTGCTCTTCTGCTTCCTGGATCATGTCCGGCCCAAAGAATTGTCTTTCCCCGGTTTCTGACCAGTTAAGAGGCGTTCGACACCTTCATCCATAGAGAACTTCAAAAGGGGCTTTACCCAAGCTAGGTTGATAGTTGTTGTTATAAGCAAATTCGGCAAATGGAAGACATTTCTCCCAATCCATTCCGAATGAGATAATAGAAGTTCGAAGCATGTCTTCTAGAATCTGATTGACATGTTCTACTTGACCAGTTGATTGAGGGTGAAAGGCAGTGCTAAAGGAAAGGCGGGTTCCCATAGCATTTTGGAAACTTTCCCAAAATCAAGAGGTGAAGAGACTTCCTCGATCCGAGTTAATTTCCAGTGGAACACCATGGAGGGATACTATTCGGGAGATGTACAAGTCTGCTAGTTGACTAGTGGTTATACTCTAGCGAATAGGCAATAAATGGGCTACTTTGGAAAGACGATCGACAACAACGAAGATAGCGTTATTCCCTCTCCCGGTCCTGGGAAAACCGGTGATGAAATCCATACCAATTTTATCCCATTTCCATTCAGGAATAGCTAAAGGTTGAAGGGTGCTAGCAGGCCATTGATGCTCTGCTTTTACACGACGACAGACGTCGCAACTAGCAACAAACTGAGCAATGTCTCTCTTCATCCTAGTCCACCAGAACCTCTGGCGTAGGTCCTGATACATCTTGGTACTACCGGGATGAATGGTGAGAGGAGATTCATGAGCCTCCTTAAGGATCAACTGCCGTAGATGCTGGTTCTTGGGAACCACTAAACGGTTCTCAAAGTACACAACACCATGATCATTTCTAGACAAACATCTAGCACCTCCGCTAGCAATGTTCTCCTTGATCCTAGATATCCCTTTATCTCGCTTTTGGGCAGCGATAATTTGATCCGTAAGGGTAGGTTTCTCCACCAAGGTGGAAAGAAATCCATGAGGAACAATGTGAAGGTTAAGCTTCCGAAATTCCTCATGGAGAAGCGGTTGACTTTGTTGTAACATCAGATTGTTACAATAAGATTTACGACTTAGTGCATCAGCCATGACGTTGGCCTTTCCTGGGGTGTAAGTTATCCCTAAGTCAAAATCTGTGATCAACTCAACCCAACGTCTTTGCCTGAGATTCAAATCTGGTTGGGTGAAGATGTACTTCAGACTTTGGTGATCGGTGAAGATTTTGCAACGATTACCGAGGAGGTAATGTCGCCAGGTTTTAAGTGCATAGACTACAGCTGCAAGCTCTAGATCATGAGTAGGATAATTCTCCTCATGTGGGTGCAATTGCCATGAAGCGTAAGCAATTACGTGACGATCTTGCATAAGAATGCAACCTAGTCCTTGTCGCGAGGCGTCGCAATAGATAACAAAGTCCTTAGAGAAATCTGGTGGTACCAGTACGGGATCAGATGTCAGGCGTCTTTTCAGTTCCTAAAAGTTGTGCTCACATTGTGGAGTCCACTCGAACTTGTTATCTTTCTTGAGGAGTTCAGTTAGAGGTTTGGCAACTTTGGAGAAGTTCTCGACAAAGCGGCGACAATAGCTCGCTAAGCCAAGGAAACTCCAAACTTGCTTGACCGATTCAGGTGGAGTCCAGTTAAGGACAGCTTGAACTCGCTCGGGGTTGACAGCAATACCCTTACTAGAAATTACATGTCCTAGATAGGTCACTTCTGGTAACCAAAATTCGCATTTAGAGAACTTGGCATAAAGGCGATGCTCTCGAAGTTTCATCAACACTAGCCTTAAATGCTCGGCATGTTCTCCCTCATTCTTGGAGTAGATGAGTATATCATCGAGGTAAACCACAACGAATTTATCCAAATACTCCATGAAGATTGAGTTCATTAAGCGAGAGAAAGTGGCTGGAGCGTTGGTTAAACCGAAGGACATGACGGTGTACTCGTATTGGCCATAACGAGTAACAAAGGCCATTTTAGGAATGTCCCCGTTCCTGATTTTGATTTGATGGTAGCCCAACCTCAAATCCATTTTGGAGAAGACTGAGGATCCAGCGAGCTGATCATACAGGTCGTTGATCCTGGGGAGCGGATACTTGTTCTTGATCGTGACTAGGTTAACTGGTCGATAATCTACAACCATCCGATTCGTACCATCCTTCTTCTTGACGAAGAGGACGGGACAAGCCCATGGAGACGAACTAGGACGGATGAAACCCTTTTTCAAGGACTCATCGAGTTGTTTCTTAAGCTCGGCTAGTTCTAGTGGTGCCATTTTATAGGGTCTTCTAGAAATTGGGACAGTTCCTGGAATGAGATCTATTACGAACTCGACATGTCTGTCAGGTGGAACACCTGGCAATTCCTCTGGAAAGACATCTGGAAAGTCACGGACTACCAGAACGTCTTCGAGGTCTGGCAAAGGACTGGCGTTAAGAGAAAATAGTTGTCGCTTGGCTACTCGGGTCAAGACATTGACTATCTTCCCCGAAGGATGGGTGAGTGAACAGTCCTGACTCGCATGATGGTCATCATAGAGTAGGCAGCATCCTGCACAGCCATCTCAATAGTAACCCCGAGTCCATAGGAGCAGTGGAGGGGCTCGGTAGATCCAGGATAAGATGGAAATATCCTAACAGTGCAAAAATATTGACTTTGATTAAAGTCTCGGAATTGCTCTTCAACCGTGTACTCAGGATACCAACGGTACCCTGCCTCAGTCATTACCCTGACCAACATGGCAGTATGGCCGTGTACATCTAGACATCGAGTCAAATGAACCACTTGATTATGAGGACGGGAAGCCATCTGGAGCAGGATAGACACAAAACATTAAGATTCCTGGCAGAAATCGGACAGCATAACGGTTGTAAATGCTCAAAAGGATTTTGAGGCATTTTGCAAGAATAGCATAGACACTCAACAACATCATATCAAGGTTCTGGGTCCATCTTAGCAACATAATGGGGTAGTAGAACTGAACTAGGCTTGTATCCATCAACCTATAAGGTACTACTGATTAGTAACACGTGAACCTGATAGAGAGAAGAGATCCTAATTCCTTAACCCCCAGTGGAAGAATAGACTGACTCTGATCAGAATGGCATGGGATAAAGGAGTAAAAAGAGCCTTACGTTCCATCCCACAATCAATTCCCCTACATATAACTAAAGCATTTCTAGACTCAACATCGACCAGTTTGGCTTGGAGAACCTACATGCAGTCCGGCTCTGATGCCAATGCTGTCAGGACCCCGACTCGATGCCACATCGATCTAGCATGTAACACCTCATATCACTTTGCGGCCTCACGCACGGTATTCCACGGGTGTCGCCTTACCTTTGCCCGGGACCGTTTGCGCCTTTTGGCACACGTATATGATAGTGTCGCTAGCATCCATATGGTAAGGAGCCCGGGCTGACATGGCTAGTCGTAAACCCAAAGTGGCACAGACTTACAGGGACAGGCATCCATGACCCAGCATCGAACGTGTCGGTCATCAGCAAGTGAATCTGGGCTGTAGCACTGGGCTAGCAGGACTCCGGTAAACCGGGCTATAGCGGGCTAACATGACTCCGGTATCCATCGCGTGACATTTCCCCGAAGGGACAGATACAGGAACAAAGAGGGACACATGCCGGCCAGACTAAGTGTTCCGGAGCAGTAGCAAGCTACCAAGGCTCAGTGGAGACACCAGCAGACATTTCCTGGTAAGAGAGGCTACTAAGAATAAACAACTAGATAGTCAAATCCCACACATACCAAGCATTTCAATCATACACACAATATGCTCGATATGTGCAAATACAACAAGGCATCACAACATGACTCTACAACACAAGTATTTTATTTAAAGGCTCAGGGAGCCATACATATCATACACACAAGTACGGGTCACACAACCCAGCATTCAAGTCATACAGACATACAAGCCAACAGCGGAAGTAACTTGTCTGAGTACAGACAACTAGTAAAATAAAAGAGGCTTGGGAAAGCCTGGCTATACTACGTGGTCCTTCACAAGCTCAGGGTCACCACCTGGGCCTTAGTCTACTCATCGATGTCAACGTCTACGAAGAACCCATCAGAAGGGGTTGCAGCGTCTTCTAAAAAATGTTAATTAAAGCAACATGAGTACAAAGGTACTCAGCAAGACTTACATCAGATCCTACATACATGCACATTATCAAGAAGGGTTGGTGGGGTTATTGCAGCAAGCCAGCTTTGACTCTTGGCTAAGCTATCCTACGAGACACCAACTTGAAATGGTTTTGCGCACACGAGTCCACTACACACCAGTTCAATACACCACCGAGGATCCACCTCCGTCATCCTACGGAAGAGCCATCCTCGGCACTCACGCTTATCTTGGGATTTTTAGTAGTATCCATTTACATTTCTATGAACTGTATAGGCAACCAAGTAGTCCTTTACCGCGGACGCGGCTATTCGAATAGATCATGTTAACCCTGCAGGGGTGTACTTCTTCATACATGTTTCCACCACTTAGCGTCTGCACACGACATGTGCTCGGCAGACTTCAAGCGAAAGCCGACGTGGGTGTAGACCACGACCTACCTAAACACCTAAGTCTCTAGTCCAGGTTAATCGCCTATTCAGGTTCCATCCGCAGGGAGTCCGGCCGGGGTTCCACATACGGCCCCAAACAATGTGTACAGGGTTCCGAGACACCTAACGGGTGCCCGGTATTCCCGGCCACGTACCTACCGCATCACAGCCCACCCCGCGGGTCAGCGCTTCCCACGGCCTCCAGTAAGCTACAAACACCAGAAACTACTTGCAACTCCTGGACAGAGGACTAGGGTGAATAAGAAGTCGAGCGGGGTCATATTTCAGGGCCCAATGCGTGGTAGTAGCTGAATCTTAAATCACACATACAGATCTCAGTGCTTAAGGTCGGTTTCAATGAAACAACCCACCATGTACTCCTACATGGCCTTTCATCGATACCTTTACCAAATCGTGTTCACCACATCACTCTCATTACCGGCATGATCATTTCACTCTAGCCCATCACCCAGATGAACCAGACCTGACACGACTCTAAGCATAGCAGGCATAGCAAGGTAGGAACAACACAAACATATGGCTCAATCAACTCCTACACATGCTAGTGGGTTTCGTCTAGTTACTGTGGAAATGACAGGTCATGCAGAGGAAATGGGTTCAACTACCATAGCACACAGCAGTTTGAAACGTGTTGTCTTAATGCAGTAAAAGAGAGCAGAAGCGAGAACATGGGATTGTATCGATATGATCAAATGGTTGGTTGCTTGCCTGATGGGTCGATGCACTGATATTGTTCTTCGCTAGGGTAATCGTGGTACTCCTCGGAGGCAGAACCTGCCGCAAAGAGCACCGATACACAACATCACCAAACAATATGCAACAATATGATGCATGCATGAGACATGGCAAACATGAGTGTATTGGGCTAATGCAACTAAAACCAGATGGGTTTGAACCATTTTGAATCAAAGATTCAAGTTTCAAACTCATACATGGCCCTTATAAGTGCTTTATCTAGTTCTGCTCTAAACATCAGGTTAGCTTGCTTAAACATGCATGAAACCAGTACAGATGGATAGATTGGATTTTTCTGATCATTTTTCATATATAAAACTTTGCATTTGGAGTTACAGATTAATTTCTATGATTTTTTAAAGTTTGGGATCTTTTCTGGAATTTCATGTGTAATAATAATTCCAGTAAATAACTTACTGTGTCAACATTACGTCAGGATGACGTCAGTGGTCAACGGAACAGTCCAGGTCAACCCTGACTAGTGGGTCCCATGTGTCAGTGTAATTAGTTTAACTAAATATGAATTAAAACTAATCCTGATTGGTTAACAGGGCTGGGCCCCACCTGTCATTGACCCAGGGGGGTCAAACTGGGCCCACCCGTGGTCAAACGAGGGGTCAGCGGGGGCAACTCGCCGGCGTTTAGCCGCCGGCGAGGCCAAACGCGGTGGCGAGAGTGCTTTTGTGTGTTCCGGCAACTAAATGAGCGGCGGAGGGCATCTACAGGTAGCTGGGAGCAAGCCGCAGCTCTTGGTGGTGCTGGTTGAGCTCGGGGTGGCCGGAAACGTCGCCGGCGACGACTTTGGCGGTCGCCGGAGTTCGGGTGAGGTCGAACTCGACGCTAGGGGGCACGGCGAGGCGCGTGGAGTGGTTCTACGGGTTCCTGCGGATGCGGTGAGTGCGTTGGACACGGTGGTGTGGCCGGTGGTTGGCCGGAGACACGACGGCGACGAGCTCGGCGGCGGTGCGTGCGGTGAAGCTTCGTGCGCTTGCTGTGGTGCACGAGAACGAGAGAGGAAAGGGGGGAGAGGTAGCTGGGCTCACGGCGATCTCGAGGAACCAGACGGCGCGGTCGGGGACGAGCTGGTGCGGCGGCCAGGGCAAAGGGGATCTCCGGTGACGGCAGAGTCGGCGAGGTTGGTGCAGTGGCTTCGGGGCACGCGAGCGCTCGGGGCTCGACTAGCTCGAAGGAGAGGAGGGCAGCGGAGCCCCTGGACATGGTGGCGCGGCGCGGGGACGACAAAGAGCGCGACTACGGCAACGGTGCGGCTGCGTTGGCGTCGACCATGGCGTGGGAGAGCGAGGGAGAGGAGCTGGGGGTGAATGGGTGTGTCCACGGGGTGCGGGGCTCGACGTGGAGCTCATCCAGGCCAGCAGCGAGGCGAGGGGGTGAAGCAGGGCGGCGGGCAGCTGCGTGGCGCGCGCTGGCGTCGCCGTCGAGCACCTGCCTGCCTGCCTGGCGAAGGCAAGCAGCTCGCTGGAGCGGCTGCTGGGCTGGGCCGGCAGGTGGGCTGGCAGGTTAGTTCATTCTCTCTCTCTCTTATTTATCTTTTTAAATTATTCTGTAACTTTGTGGACTTACTAAAAATACCTAAACAACTCCAAAATTCCCCAAACTGTTCATGGCCACTAACTGGAATATATACAGCATGGAACATTTTAGTTTGGGATTATTTGAGCATTTATAATAATTTATATAATTTAAATGCCCAAACTCAAATACTTATGATTTAATTCAAAAACCTTAAGATGACCTAGAAAATTGAGCACCACTTTTGGCAGAGGTTCTGAACCAAGACAAAAATGATGGACATTTTAGAAGGGCATTTCAGGTTCATTGAAAATATTTTTAGTAAACCCTAGTTGGTTTCAGAGGGGGCTGGGGGTTCTGTCATCCCCATTTCAAGTTTCTATTGAGAAAAATAGACATGATGCAACACTCTAATGCATGAACTAGCTAGGGTGTGACATAGACACCACGTGACATTTCCCCGAATGGACAGACACAGGAACGAAGAAGGACACATGCCGGCCAACCTAAGTATTCCGGAGCAGTAGCAAGCTACCAAGGCTCAATGGAAGCACTACCAGAAATTTCCTGGTAAGAGAGGCTACCAAGGATAAACAACTAGATAGTCAGATCCCACACATACCAAGCATTTAAATAACATACGCACAATATGCTCGATATGCGCAAATACAACATGGCATCACAACATGACTCTACAACTCAAGTGTTCATTCAATAGGCTCTGAGGAGCGAGATATTACAAACATGGGTCTCATGACCCAACATTCAGAGCATACAAGTCAAAGCACAAGCGGAAGCTTAACATGTCTGAGTACAGACATCTACAAATGAAAAAGGCTGAGAAGCCTGACTATCTACTAGATCCTGCCGAGGGCACAAGATCGTAGCTGAGGTAACAAGCTAAACGCCAAAGTCCACGCGGAACTACTAGTGAGATGGAAGTCTCTCTGCAAAAACATAAATAGGGAAACGTGAGTACAAATGTACCCAGCAAGGCTTACATCAGAACTAACTACATATGCATCATTATCAACAAAGGGATGGTGGGGTTTAACTGCAGCAAGCCAGCTTTGACTCGGTGGCTATCCTAGTCTACGTCTGCAAGTAACTCTTTTGAGGTGGCGCACACGAGTCCACATATTCACCATAGCAATACACCAATATGGATCCGCTCCTGTCTCCCTACGAGAGCGCCATCCATAGCACTCACGCTTATTTTGCGTATTTTAGAGTATCCACTTTCACTTGTCTATGAACTGTTATAGGCAACCCAGAAGTCCTTTACTGTGGACGCGGCTATTCGAATAGATGATGTTAACCCAGCAGGAGTGTACTTCTTATACATGTTTCCATCACTTAGCATCTGCACACGACATGTGCTCGGCAGACTTCAAGCGAAAGCCGACGTGGGTGTAGACCACAACCTACCTAAACACTCAAGTCTCTAGTCCAGGTTTATCGCCTATTCAGGTTCCATCCGCAGGGAGTCAGGCCGAGGTTTCCACATACGGCCCTTAACGATGTGTATAGGGTTCCACGACACCAAACGGGCGCCCGACATACCCGGCCACGTGCCTAACGCATCACAGCCCACCCCTCGGGTCAGCGCTTCCCACGGCCTCCAGCATACTACAAACACCAGAAACTACTTGCAACTCCTGGACAGAGGACAAGGGTGATTAAGAAGTCGAGCGGGGTCAAATTTCAGGGCCCAATGCATGGTAGTAGTTGTTTCATGGATCACAAACACAGAACTCAGTTCCTGAGGACGACTTCAATGAGACAACCCACCATGTACTCCTACATGGCCTCTCACCGCTACCTTTACCAAATCGTGTTCGCACACTTAGCTCACACACAATAGGACATGTTCACCACATTCCAATTCATCCCTGATGAATCAGACCTGACTCAACTCTAAGCAGTAGCAGGCATGACAAGCAAGCATGAATGATTAGGCACAACAGGGCTCAAACAACTCCTACTCATGCTAGTGGGTTTCATCTATTTATTGTGGCAATGACAGGTCATGTAGAGGATAAGGGGTTCAACTACCGCAGCATGTAACAGTTGAATCGTTGTTCTCCTAATGCAATAAAAGAGAGCAGAGCGAGAGAGTGGGTCTGTATCAGAATGAACAAGGGGGTTTTGCTTGCCTGACAGAGTGGTAGTGGGATATTGCCCTTCAGTTGGATACTCGTGAATATCCTCGGAGACAGAACCTACCACGAAGAACACATCGACACACAATCATACATGGCAATATGCAACATTATTATGCATGCAAATGACATGACAAAATGAGTGTGTTTGGCTAATACAACTTAGAACAGATTGGTTTGGGTTCATTTGAATTAAGGATTCAAATGCAAACCCAAAATAAGAGGTCATATTAGTGCATTAACTTGTTTCACCTAAACAGCAAGGTTAGGTTACTCTAACATGCATGAAACTTGTACAGATGGATAGATTAGATTTTTCTGATCATTTTTCATATATAAGTTATTTCATTTGGAGTTACGGTTTAATTTCTATGAATTTTAGAAGTTTAGGAAAATTTCTGGATTTTCCTGAATAAGAATAAATACAAAAAAAGATTAACTACGTCAGCATGACGTCGGGGTGACGTCATCACGTCAAAGGCGCCATCCCAGGTCAAACCTGACGGCTGGGGCCCACATGTCAGTGTAACAACTAACTAACAGGGTTAGTTAGTGTTACGTTAGCACTAACCTAGGTTAATTAGGGCCTGGGACCACTAGTTAGTGTCTAAACTAACTGCTAGGGTTAATTAGCACTAATCTAAATCTAACTAAAGGTTAAGAGAGATGGGCCCGCACGTCAGTGACCCTGGGGGGGTCAAACCCCAGGTCAAATGGGTCAACCTCGCCGGACTTGGTCCACGACTCGTCGCCGGCGACGCTAGAGACGAGGGAGGTGCTCGGAATCTTAACTCAGGCGACCAAACGAGCGGCGGAGGGGCTCTACGGGGAGCTGGCGTTCACGCACATCTAACGAGGCAAGTGGTAGCAGTCCGGGTGGACCGAGCTCATCGGAAGTGAACTCGCGGCGGCGGCCGGAGTTCGGCCAACGGCAGTTTGCGCGTTGCGGGGCATGTCCGGAGCCGTGGATGGTCGTGATCGACTTGCGGGAGTGCAGCGAGTGCAGCGGTGGGCTCGGGCGCATGCTTGCACGGTCGTAGTCACGGTGGCGACATGACCGGCGGCAAGGAGCTGTCGACTCCGACAGCCACAGTGGTTAGAAGGCGCGGACGAGCACGGGGAGAGAGGGGAAAAGGGCTGGGGCTCACGGTGAGGTCGAAGAGCAGGTCAGCGTGCTCGGGGAGGCGACGGAGACGGCGAATCAGACGACAGCATCTGGCAGCCGTGGTCGGGGAAGAAGGCCACAAGCGTCGTCTTGGGGCCATCCTGGCTCGTGTAGCTCGGAGAGGAGGGAGAAGAGGTGGCGGCGGAGCCTCTGAGAGCATTGGCGGGGCGATGCAGTGGCTGTGGCCATGGCGGCAACGAACGGCGGCGACGGGATTCGCTCGGCATACGCGAAAGAGAGAAACAGAGGAGGGGGAGGAGCACAAGGAGAGTGAGAGGCGTCGAGGGGGCCGCGTGGCATCCCCCGAAGAAGCCAGGGCGAAGCGGCAAGCAGGAGGTGGCCGGGCGTGCGTCGGCGTGCGTCCGCCACGCGCCCATCCTCCTGGCAAAGGAGGAAGACGACAGGGGAGGGGCCAGGTAGGCTGGACCGGCTTTGCCTGGCTAGGCTGCTACAGTGGTGGGCCGGTTGGCCCACCAGGTAAGTTGTCCCTCTTTCTCTTTTAATTTCGTTTTCTATTATTCTGTTGTCTTTAGGGCTTTATTAAAAATACTTAGACACTTCCAAAAATCATGAAACTACTCATGATCACTATTGGGAATATATCCTACAGTAAACATTTTAGTTTATGATTATTTGAGCATTTAAAATATTTAGTAGCATTTAAATGCCCAAATGCAAATAGAATATGATTTAATCCAGAGCCCAAATATGTCATGCAAAAATGTGCATCACCTCTGGTTACTGTTTCCAGCTTTTTCCAAGAATGACAAACATTTTTTAAAGCCATTTGGATTTTCTAGAAATATTTTGGTTGAACCTAGTGAATTCCTTTAATGCTAGGGTTTAGGCAATCCCCATTTCAAGTTTCTTTCAAAGTTTAAACATGATGCACACATGAAGTTAGCCTAGTGCAATGCGAGAAGCTAGGGATGTGAGAGACTATGAAGATACAAGATTGAAAACTTCATCCCGTGTCTGGGTGGGACTCTCCTTTGCGTGGAAGGCAAGCTTGGCAATTCGGATATGTAGATATCCTTCTCTGTAACCGACCCTGTGTAACCCTAGCCCCCTCCGGTGTCTATATAAACCGGAGGGTTTAGTCCATAGGACAACAACAATCATAATCATAGGCTAGCTTCTAGGGTTTAGCCTCTACGATCTCGTGGTAGATCAACTCTTGTAATACTCATATCATCAAGATCAATCAAGTAGGAAGTAGCGTATTACCTCCATCGAGAGGGCCCGAACCTAGGTAAACATTGTGTCCCCCGCCTCCTGTTACCATTAGCCTTAGACGCATAGTTCGGGACCCCCTACCCCAGATCCGCCGGTTTTGATTCCGACATTGGTGCTTTCATTGAGAGTTCCACTGTGTTGTCACGATAAGGCTTGATGGCTCCTTCAATCATCCACAGCGATGCGATCCAGGGTGAGGCTTTCCTCCCCGGGCAGATCTTCGTATTTGGCGGCTTCGCACTGCGGGCCAACTCACTTGGCCATCTGGAGCAGATCGATAGCTACGCCCCTGGCCATCAAGTCAGGTTTGGAAGCTTGAATTACACTGCCGACATCCGCGGAGACTTGATCTTCAACGGATTCGAGCCCATGACAGGTGCGCCGTACAGTCACGATGAGCATGACTTAGGTCTGCCATCAGACAGTGTTCAGGAGAGCGCACCTGCAGCTGCCCCAGCGCTAAATCCAGAGCAGACCGTGCCGTCTGAGGATGGGTGGATATACCCCGCCATGGAGGCCGCATAATCATGGGTGATAGAGCCGAACACAGACTTCACCTCCAATAGGTCTGTGTCATCGGACCCTCGGACTCGTCTTCGGCCATAGGCTCCAAACCGTGCACATCCGTGCCTATCAAATCGATTGGGAACCGATCATGGAGTTTACCTCCGCGGATATCTTTCAGCAATCGCATTTGGGAGACGTGCTAAAATCACTGAAATCTCTCTCCCTGTCAGGAGACTCTTGGCCGAACTATGTCCGGCTTGAGTGGGAAGCGGACGACGAAGAATTTCGTACCCCACCCACCCCCCACTTAATAGCCATTGTCGACGACTCAACTGACATGCTTGATTTCGACTCCGAAGACATCGACGGTATGGACGACGATGCCGGTGAAGAACAGGAACCACCTCCCAAAGGGCGCTGGACAGCCACCTCATCATATGATATATACATGGTGGACACAACCAAATTAAACAACGGCGAGGAATGGAAGGATGCAACGAAGGATAATCCTCTTGAGAAGCAACCAAAGTGCCGACGTCGGCGCCGCTCTAAATCCCGCCACAGCAAAAACAGCGATAACGGCACAAGAAAGAATAATACCCCGGTCGACTCCAAAGGTAACGATGACCCCATGGACCCAGCGATGGAGCAGGATGAGCCAGGGGATGGCGAACATAGTCCAGGGCCGCTGTCAGATCACAGCGATGCCGAAAATAAAACTCATAAACCTGTCTTCAGAAAGGAGAACAGTCCAGACGATGATGCACTCATCATCCCGGAAAAGCACTTGGAACAAGAAGACCTCCACAAAAGGCTTATGGCCACCGCGAAGAGCTTGAAAAGCAGAAGGAAAGGCTTAAGGCCGCGCAGGATACGCTCAACCGTAGATGGAACAAAGTGCTCGACACTGACGAAAAATACGGTGGCGATCGCCACACAAAGAGCTACCCAAAGCGCAAGCTCCTGCCCGAATTCGACGACGAGGCTATAGAGCCCATTCCGCCGATAAATAATACGGCCGATCTGCCGGACAGACCACCCAGTGGCCGCGATAGGGCGGCTAATGACGCCGCACACAAGTCAGCACAGGATTTACGTGGGCACCTAAACAAAAAGTCGGTATGACCAGGTCCATCTATGGATCTAGGAAGCGCACTCCGGCGCAGGATCACGGCCACCAAAACGACTATACTGATCGAATACCAGCTTGGAATCAACACCGAACACTACAACCGTCGGCAGCATGCCATGACACGTCCAAATACAGGGGTGCTGCACACCCCCTCTGCTTCACCGATGAGGTGCTGGATCACGAATTTCCAGAGGGATTTAAACCCGTAAACATAGAGGCATACGATGGAACGACAGACCCTGTGGTCTGGATTGAGGACTTTATTCTTCACATCCACATGGCTCACGAAGATGATCTCCACGCCATCAAATACCTGCCCCTCAAGTTGAAAGGACCAGCTCGTCACTGGCTGAAAAGCCTCCCCGAAAACTCAATTGGAAGTTGGGAAGAACTTGAGGACGCTTTCAGGGCTAATTTTCAAGGGACCTATGTCCGACCTCCGGATGCAGACGATTTAAGTCACATAATCCAACAACCCGGAGAATCAGCCCGTAAGCTTTGGAACAGATTTCTCACCAAGAAGAATCAAATCGTCGACTGCCAGGATGTCGAAGCCTTAGCAGCTTTCAAGCACAGTGTCCAGGACGAATGGCTCGCCACACACCTCGGCCTGGAAAAACCGAGGACAATGGCAGCCCTAACAAGCCTTATGACCCGCTTTTGCATGGGCGAAGACAGTTGGTTGGCCCGCAGCGGCACCAGCAACCCAGGCACATCCGAAGTCAGGGATGACAATGGGAAGCCGCGACGCAGTAAAAACAAGCGTCAAAACAATGAAGATAGCCCAGAAAACACGGCGGTAAACGCCGGATTCAGGGGCTCTCAACCCGGTCAACGGAAAAGGCCATTTAAAGGCAGCAAAGATGGGTCGTTCAGCCTAAACAAAATTCTAGACAGATCATGTCATATTCATGGCACCCCCGAAAAACCTGCAAATCACACCAATAGAGAATGATGGGTCTTCAAGCAGGCCGGCAAGCTAAACGCCGAAAACAAGGGGAGGGAGGCGCCAAGTGAAGACAAGGACGAACCGCGCCAACCGAACACTGGGGGATAGAAAAAAAAATCCACCAGAGGTCAAAACAGTGAACATGATTTACGCAACCCACATACCAAAGAGGAGGCACAAACGCGCACTCTGAGACGTATATGTTGTAGAACTAGTTGCCCCCAAATTCAACCCATGGTCGGACTGCCCGATCACTTTCGATCGTAGGGATCATCCGACTAGTATCCTTCATGGAGGTTCGGCTGCCATGGTGCTTGACCCAATAATTGACGGATACCATCTCACCCGAGTCCTCATGGACGGCGGCAGTAGTCTTAATCTGATTTATTAGGACACTATCCGCAAGATGGGGATAGACCCATCAAGAATCAGCCAAAGTAATACTACCTTTAAAGGAGTAATACCAGGCGTAGAAGCCCGATGCACGGGCTCTCTGATACTAGAGGTTGTATTCGGTTCGCCCGACAACTTCTGAAGCGAAGAACTAATCTTCGACATCGCTCCATTCCGAAGCGGTTACCATGCACTACTCGGAAGAACGGCCTTCGCTCGTTTCAATGTAGTTCCGCATTACACTTATCTTAAACTTAAGATGCCCGGTCCACATGGCGTCATCACAATTAGCGGAAATACAGAGCGTTCCTTACGTACGGAAGAATATGTGGCGGCTCTAGTAGCCGAACCACTGAGCGGCCTCTCCAACCAGAATAAATGATCGATCGTCAAGACCACGGACACGGTTAGACGTGTCCGGCGCACCACTAGTTGTAGCAGCCCAGATAAACCTGAGCTTGGGTTGATGGATATACCCCCATAGGTGGTGCTTGGGGCTGCCTGCATGTAAAAAGGCCCATAGTTCGGCTTGACCCTATTAATACAATAGTAGATTGCATTTCCATGGTTCATTAAGAATAACCAACTTTTCGCACGATCACACCAGATTCTTTCACCTGGTTTTTCCTTTTTATAGATGATCATCGTGCTACACCCTTCCAGGATACGGCACAATGGAGATAAAGGCGTAGACGTGCAGCAGGGGCCCATTCAAAGGTTTCTTTTTAGATTAAGACCCCACGTAAACCTTTTTTATTGTCTCTTGTTGCTTCACACCCTCCGGGCGCTTAACACAACCGAGAGGGATACTGGCGTTATTGGCATTGTGTCACGCCAGATTAATGCACGTGCCTGGATATTCAGGGCTCATTATCGAGGGCGGTACTCAGCCCAATATGTGTTTTAAAAGTCCGAATACCTTCGGGAGTGTTCGGCGTTGCGAGTTTGGCCTTATATGCATCAGCTCTGAATCACGTCTTTGGTCAATAGTTGGGTTCGCCCGGCTCCCATGTTTTGCTACCTTACGTTCCACTCTATCGGCTAAGGTGGCACCGGGAGAACTACTGCGATTGTGCCCTGGATCACCTGGACGAGCACCTCAGTAGAGAAAGCCGAAAACTGACTGTCATGATAAAGCGAGTGATTGGTCAACCACTCGATGACTCAGCAGAATCTTCGTGATTCCTCCGCATTAACGAAGGACCGGTCTTCCGGTCACGTATGTACGCGCACCGTATTCGGATGAACACGGAAGTACCAGGGGCTATATAGTAGCCCCACTGTCAAACTCCTATGGCTAAGTGAAAGTGTTAAAGCTATATAGTCTGATTGCCTTGTTCGCCGTGCTATCACCTCCTCAAACAGCCCAAGATGTTGGATCAAGTGTGACTACGCGCTTTACCGAACACCCCCGCATTATATGCGGGGGCTGAAGCCGACGACTGCAAACTTTCAGGTTATATACATACATACATAAACGGCCGCACGGGAGGCACTATAATACTTTACGGGCAAAAATATAAATACAGCCTTTATAATCAAAATAGCGTTGTTTTTACAATCAAGATACATGTCACTGGAACATGGTATTCTTTGAGCACTGAGCCTCTATTAAATGGGCACCTTCTAGGACTTCTTCAAAATAGTGCTCGGGCGAGTCCTAGCCCCCGGGCGGACCCCTGGTTGCAACAGCGGTGGCCTCCATCTTCGCCCAATATGTCTTAACACAGGCAAGAGCCATCCGCGCACCTTCTATGCACGCTGTTGCACCTTCTTAGCAGCGTTGATATGTGGCACATCACGAAGAAATCATTGCACTAAACCAAAATAGCTATCCGGACTTGGTTCCTTCGGCCACAGATGATCCACACAGTCTTCATGGCAAGCCCAGACAACCTATGGAGCTCGGCCCACTCGGCCATTTGCTCATTCAACAGCAGCGGACGCCTCGGATTACTGAACTGCGACCAGAACAATATTTCCACCTCATGATCTTTCTGATCTTTGAAATACTCAGTCGCATCAGCAGCACTCTTTGCTAAATCCAAGTATGCGTCTGCAGAACTCCACAAATGATCAAGAGGGGCATACTTCGGACGACCGAACTTCGTTCGCAATAAAAAGGGCTTCCTAGCCGTGTTATCTCCGGCTTGGCGAAGCTCCTCCCACGCTGCTCTGATTTCAGAGCGCATTTCCTTGGCTGCTTCCAAGGCCTTCTTCAGGTCGGTTGTTTTCGCTTCGCTTTCCCTTTCAAGGAGCTCATATCGGCTGGTGGCATTTTTGAGCTCAAGAGCCATGTTGGCTATTTTACTTTGCTCTGGCTATGAGCAGCATGTGTGGCTTTTAACTCTTGGACTGCCTTCTGGGCGGACGCATCGCTTTTCCTGGCTTGTTCCTTGGCTCGGGCAAGTTCTGCCCGAAGGGTCTCCACAGCGGCAGCTCCATCTGCAGTCAAAGCATATTATAGATACTAGCATCATGCTCCTCTTAATATTTGCTGACCGCCCGAATATACATACCATGTGCCTCGTCAAGTCGCTTGTTCAGAAACGTGATGTCCGCATCCGCCACGTCAAGCAGCCGCCTCAATTCGGCAAAATCAGCAGTCCGGTCAGCCACCGGACCCTCAGCCGCCTGCGCATGAAAGCAGCGTTATCATACATGAGACTGTGATCACCTGTTTGCCGCCTCTGGACGGCAACCAGAGTCTTAGGAGCTACTATCTATACAGAGCACACCTAGCATGTGCGGTACAGTCAAAAAAATATATATTACTTTACGTACTTCAAAGCCTCTTAGTAGGCTCGTAAAATCTTCATTCAACCCGCTTTTGGCGAATGAGATCCTCTCAGCCACCGTACCCATTAAGGTACGATGTGCCTCTGAGATAGCCGCTTGCTCCAAAAGATCCATCAATGTGTCCGGTTGTACACCGGATAGTCCCGCGCTTTTTCTGTTGGTCTCCTTAGGAGCCAAGGACCCCGGACTTCGGGTGGTCGAAGAATTACCTTCTAGCCTTTGCGGATCAGGAGAAATCCTCCGCGATGACACCTCAGGGTTGTCTGTCTCACGAGGCGGGGAAGCAGGGGGGCGTTTCACTCTCCATCATCTCCGGAAGAAGATGCCCCGAAGACGAACTTTGTTGAGAAGGGCTATGAGCCGGACTGCAAAACATATGTCTCGGTTGTTATTCTCAGAGAAAAAGCAGGATATATTTACCAAAGTGCCTTTGTTCACTTACTCGGTTGATGGCTGGCCCCCTTGCGGGCGCTGTGCGGTAATGACGCCCTCCGGGCCAGGGCCCCCTGGCAAAGGTTTCTTCCCTCATTTGGAAACCTCCGTTTCCAAGTCTTTAGAGGCGGTCCTTTTCTTCCCGTGGGGAGAGGGGATTTTAGATTCACCTCCCTGATCACCCTCCTTCGCGGAGGCACCAATTCCACCGGTTTGGGTGTATGAAGTCCGCTTTTGGCTTCTATATTCCTCCCCTCATCTTCTCCTGATGGCACTTGATAGGGTGCGCGAGCCAGCATCCTGGTTAGAACAGGATCCGGCGAGCCTTCGGGAAGAGGGGACGAACACTTGATCCTCTTCGCATTTCTTATCCAGTCCTGGCCGAGGGCAATTTTTCAGAATGATGTTGTGACAAATATAATAACAGCATGTTCGGTCGCGGAGTTACTTACTTGAGTATCTGGACGGTTGCAGTTCAGTCCCACATCCTCGGTGGTGTCCGGACACTTTACTCGTGATCCAAAGTATAAACGATACATTCCTTCGAGCGTCATGCTGAAGAAGTGTTGAATGGTTCGCGGTCCTTCTGGGTTGAACTCCCACATAAGGAGAGATCGATGTTGGCATGGTAGGACTCGACGAACTAACATTACTTGCATTCCTTTGACGAGACTGACATCCCTCTTGAGGAGATCTCGGATGCGGCTTTGCAATGTCAGCATGTCATTAACTAGCCCCCAGTCCAGCCCTTTGTTGACCCATGGTACCAGTTGGGGTGGAGGGCCTGAGCGGAAGGCTGGGGCGGCTGCCCGCTTTGTACCTCGGGGTGCTGTGATGTAGAACCACTCTCATTGCCATAAGTCGAACACCTCCGGGAAGGAACCCTTCGGCCATAGGGCGTCGGCACCTTTGCTTATAATAGCACCTCTGCACTTTGCGTGTCTCCCGTCGATCATCTTCGGCTTCACATTGAAGGTCTTGAGCCATAAGCCGAAGTGTGGGGTAATGTGGAGGAAGGCCTCACACACGACGATAAACGACAAGATGTGAAGGATGGAATCTGGAGCAAGATCATGGAAATCTAGCCCGTAATAGAACATGAGCCCTCTTACAAAGGGATCAAGACTAAAGCCTATCCCTCGGAGGAAGTGGGAAACGAATATGACACTCTCGTTGGGTTCGGGAGTGGGGATAACCTGCCCTTGAGCAGGTAGCCTGTGGGGGATTTCAGCGGTCAGATACCTAGCCTCCCTAAGCTTCTTGATGTCCTCCTCTATGACAGAAGAGGCCATCCACCAGCCTTGAAGGTTGGATCCGGACATGGTTGAAGGTCCGGAGCGCTTAGCCTGAACCTTGGGTGTTGGAACTCGAGGTAGGGGAAGGGAAGGATCGAGCGTGGAAAGAAAAGGACAGGTCTTGGACCTTTATAAAGAGGGTGAATATCAAGCGTCCTCCGCATGGCCGTTTGGAACTTTCCTAAAATCGAGGAGTCATACTATCAGGCACGGTTGGGTTACCCACACCCGTTGAGGGAGTCCTGGATTAGGGGGTGTCCGGATGGCCGGACTATGACCTTTGGCCGGGCTCCCGGACTATGAAGATACAAGATTGAAGACTTCGTCCCGTGTCCGGATAGGACTTTCCTTGGCGTGGAAGGCAAGCTTGGCGATTCGATATGAAGATCTCCCCCCATTGTAACCGACTCTGTGTAACCCTAGCCCTCTCCAGTGTCTATATAAACCGGAGAGTTTTAGTCCATAGGACGAACAACAATCATACCACAGGCTAGCTTCTAGGGTTTAGCCTCTCCGATCTCGTGGTAGATCCACTCTTGTACTACCCATATCATCAATATTAATCAAGCAGGAGTAGGGTTTTACCTCCATCGAGAGGGCCCGAACCTGGGTAAAAACATTGTGTCCCTTGTCTCCTGTTACCATCCGCCTAGACGCACATTTCGGGACCCCCTACCCGAGATCCGCCCGTTTTGACACCGACATTGGTGCTTTCATTGAGAGTTCCTCTATGTCGTCACCTTTAGGCCCAATGGCTTCTTCGATCATCAATCACGATGCGGTCCAGGGTGAGACTTTTCTCCCTAGACAGATCTTCGTATTCGGCAGCTTCGCACTGCGGGCCAACTTGCTTGGCCATTTGGAGCAGATCGAAAGCTACGCCCCTGGCCATCAGGTCAGGTTTGGAAGCTTAAACTACACGGCCGACATCCGCGGGGACTTGATCTTCGACGGATTCGAGCCACGGCCGAGCGTGCCGCACTGTCTAAGTGGGCATGATCTGGCTCTGCCGCCGGACAGCGCCCAGAGCGCCGCTCGGGTGTCCGCTCCGACCATTAGCCCGGAGCCGACTGTGCTAACCAGGGACGGACGGTTGGACGTCGCCCCAGGATCCGCAATCTCTACGGCGATAGAGCCGAATACCAACCTAGTCCCTTGCAAGGCCCGTGACTCCAAGGTGCCGGACTCCTCTCCGGACTCCGTATATTCCGCACCCCTTCCGATCGAACCCGATTGGGCTCCGATCATGGAGTTCACCGCCGCGGACATCTTTCAGCACTCGCCCTTTGGTGACATCCTGAATTCACTAATGTGTCTCTCTTTGTCAGGAGAGCCCTGGCCGGATTACGGTCAGCATGGTTGGGATGCGGACGACGAAGAAATTTGAAACCCACCCACCACCCACTTGGTAGCCACTGTCGACGATCAAACCGACATGCTCGACTTCGACTCCGAAGACATCGACGGTATGGATGCTGACAAAGGAGACGAACAAGAACCAGCACCTATAGGGCATTGTAAAGCCACCTCATCATATAATGTATACATGGTGGACACAACTAACAGAAATGACAACGAGGATCAAAAGGGCGCAACCAGGGATCGCTCCCTGGAAAAACAATCAAAGCGGCGGCGTAAGCGCAAGGCCAAGCCCCACCTCGACAAAGACCCAGCTATAGAGCAGGGTGAATCAACGGAAGACGAACATGCCATCAAGGAACCGTCCAAACAGGGCGGACAATCCGAACAACCCATCCCCGAGAAAGATAATAGTCCGGACGACCTCACGCCGGACAAATTGCTGGAACATCAGAACCTCCACCAAAGGCTCGTTGCCACTGCATGTAGCCTGAAAAAGCAGAAGCGGAGGCTCACAACAGCGGAAGATGCACTTAGGATCAGATGGGGCAAAGTACTCAATACCGCACACAAATACGGCGGTAGTCTTCATACAAAGAGCTATCCGAAGCGGAAACTACTTCCAGAATTTGAGGAAGAGGCCATAAAGCCCCGGCAGTCAAAAAATAAGGAAGCCACAAGGTCGGATAGATGACCCCACGATCGATCTCAAGCAACAGGGGGCGCCGCACTCCATACGGCGCGTGATCTGTCCAAGAATTCGCATCAAAAAACTGGCCCAACCAGAGCCATCTATGGGCCAAGAAAGCAAGCTCCAGTGAGCAATGCAATGCAAAAAATATCCGAACATCGCGGCACACCTAAATACAGGGGCACCGCACATCCCCTATGTTTTACCGATGAGGTGCTGGATCATGAATTTCCAGCGGGATTCAAGCCCGTAAACATAGAAGCATACGACGGAACAACAGACCCTGGAGTCTGGATCGAGGATTACATCCTCCACATACACATGGCCAAAGGAGATGACCTCCACGCCATAAAATACTTACCCCTTAACCTCAAAGGGCCAGCCCGGCATTGGCTTAAAAGCCTTCCCAAAAACACCATGGGAAGTTGGGAAGCGCTCGAGGACGCTTTCCGGGCAAATTTTCAAGGGACCTATGTCCGACCTCCGGATGCAGATGATCTGAGTCATATAACTCAGCAGCCTGGAGAGTCCGCCCGGAAACTCTAGAATAGATTCCTTACTAAAAAGAATAAGATAGTCGACTGTCCGGACGCCGAGGCCCTAGCAGCTTTCAAACATAGCGTCCGAGACGAATGGCTCGCCAGACACCTCGGCCAAGAAAAGCCAAGAACAATGGCCGCATTAACAAGCCTCATGACCCGCTTATGTGCAGGAGAGGATAGCTGGTTGGCAAGAAGCAGCACCAGCAACCCGAATACATCCGAACCCGGAGATGGAAACGGGAAACTGCGCCATAACAAAGAACCGCGCCGGATCAAGGACAACAGCCCGACGAGCACGGTAGTAAACGCCGTATTCAAAAGCTCTCGGTAAAATCAGAAAAAGCCGCCCCCCAAAGATGATAGGGACCAGCTATCCAACCTCAACAAAATCTTGGACAAAATATGTCAAATCCACAGTACTCCGGGGAGACCTGCCAACCATACCCACAGAGATTGTTGGGTCTTCAAATAGTCCGGCAAACTCAACGCCGAACACAAGGGGCTCGACACACCAAGCGAGGATGACGATGCACCCCACAAGCAGAACACCGGAGAACAAAAGAAGTTCCCACAAGAAGTCAAGACAGTAAATTCACTTCAGATGACAAAAGGGAAAAACATAACGGCGCTTACAAAGACACGCGCCGTACGGCCAGCCCCAGAGGAGCACCGCCACTGGTTGTTACAACCAATCACCTTCGATCATCAGGATTACTCCAAAGGAGCCCGAAACGCAGGCTGGACTGCCTTGGTCGTGAATCCGATCATTAACAGACTCCAATTTACAAAAGTCCTTACGGACGGCCATAGTGACTTGAACCTGCTATATCAGGACACAATCCGCAAACTAGGGGTAAACCCAGCTACAATCTACCATAGAAACACTTCCTTCCAAGGAGTCATGCCAGATCCAGATACCCAAAGTATGGGTTCCCTTTCGTTAGAGGTCATGTTCAGCTCACCCGACAACTTCCGAGGCGAAAAGCTAACATTCCACATCGCCCCATTCGCAAGTCGCTATCAAGCGCTACTAGGACGTGAAGCCTTCGCCCGCTTTAATGCAATACCGCATTATGCATCCCTTACACTTAAAATGCCCGGTCCACGAGGCATCATTTCATTACAAGGGAATATAAATTGACCCCCAAAGTACGGGCAAAGGTGCGGCCGCCTAGACAGCCACCCACTAATCCAGCCCTACTATCCCGGACACGGCTTGACGAGTCCGGCGTAAATGTACATATGCTTAATAGCCACATAACCCCATACAAGGGGCTCCGCGTGTTCACGCCCGGAGACAATACGGCTAAATTCTTGCTCCAACTATATTTTGTTTATTTTAATATAAATTTCCCGCACGCTTATTTTTTTACTAAGTTCCTCTCTTTCGCAGAGGAACATCATGCTACGCCCGTCCAGGATACGACACAACGGAGACACAGGCACAGACGTGTAGCAGGGACCCGTTTCAAGGATTCTTTTCAGATTAAGACCCTGCGTAAACCTTTTCTACTGTCTCTTGGTGACAACATCCCCCGGTTTTCGCTATAACCGAGGAGGAGGCTGGCGTCTTGGCATGTGGCCACGCCAGAATTTTTGCGCGTACCTGGACACCAGGGGCTTTTTTACCAAGGGCTCTATTACGGCTCGTCTTGATAAAGACCGAATACCTTAGGGAGTGTTCGGCGTCGCGAGTTTGGCCCTATATGCATCAGCTCCGAATCATGTCTTTGGTCAAATGTTGGGTTTGCCCGGCTCCTGTGTTTTGCTGCCTTATGTTCCGTTATATCGGCTAACGCGGCACCAGGAGAACTACTGCGATTGTGCCCTGGTTCGGCCAGGCGAGCACCTCAGTAGAGAAAGCCGAAAACTGACTGTTATGATATAGTGAGAGACTGGTCAACCACTCAACGACTTTCGGAATCTTTAGGATTCCTCCGCATTAACGAAGGGCCGCTTCCCGGTCAGGCACACTCGCGCCCTGAATTCGTGTGAGCGCGGTTCCCCTAGGGGCTATTCAGTAGCCCCACTGTCAAACTCCTATGGCTAAGTGAAAGTGATAAAGCATTATAGTCCGGTTGCCTAGTTTGCCGCGCCACCACCTCCTTTATAGGACCAAGACATTGGATTAAGTGTGAAAAGATGCCTTTTTGTGAACACCCCCGCATTCTATGCGTGGGGGCTGAAGCCAACGACTGCCATCTTTCAGGTTATATACAAATATATACATTAAACGGCCGCACAGGAGGCATCATAATTCTTGCAAGAACAAGTATAAAAAGCTTTTATATTCCATCAAAATAATCGTTTTAAAAATAGCACACGCTATTCGAACACAACATCCTTCGAGCACTGCGACTCTATTAAACGAGCACCATGAAGAACTTCCTCAAAATAGTGCTTGGCAGGTACTCGGCTTTCGTCCGAATCCCGGGATGCAACAACACTGGCCTTCATATCCGCCCAGTATGTTTTGACACGGGCAAGAGCCATCTGTGCGCCCTCTATGCACGCCGACCTCTTCATTGCCTCAGCATGCGGCACCGAACCAAGGAACTGCTGCACCAAGCCAAAATAACTCTTCGGCTCCGGCTTCTCCGGCCACAGACGACTCGCAACATACCTCATGGCGAGTCCGAATAACCTGTTCAGCTCCGCCCAGGCGGCCAAACGGTCGGATACCGAAACTGGGTGTTCTGGATTGTGGAACTGCGACCAAAAAAGCTCTTCTAATCCATGGTCACCTTAGCCGCAGAAGTGTTCGGTCGCGTCCGCCGCACTAGCTGCCAAATCCAGATAAGTGTTTTCCGCACTCCACTGTCGGTCTAACGGAGCATACTTGGGGTCTCCGAACTTCATCCGCGGCATATAGGGCTTTCCAGACGTGATATCTCTGGCCTGACGCAGCTCCTCCTTCATAGCTCTCATTGCAGAGCGAATATCCTTGGCTTCGGCAGCGATCTTTTCAAGATCCTTCTGAGCCGCCCTATCTTCTTGTTCAAGAAATTTACAGCGGTCGGTAGCATCCTTCAACTTTATGGTCATTTCGGCTATCACCTTTTTGCTCTGGCAGTGAGCAGCCTGTTCGGCTTTTAGCTCTTCAGCCGCTTTAACGGCAGCCGCATCACTTCTCCTTGCTTGCTCCTTGGCGCGGGCAAGTTCCACCCGAAGGTTCTCCACGGCAGCAGCACCATCTACATTAAGCACATATATATAAGGCCCGAGCATCGAGCACCTATTACCAGGTGTCTTTGGAACATACCTTGTGCCTCGTCTAGACGCTTATTTACATGCGCGATGTCGGCATCTGCCACGTCAAGTTGCCGCTTTAGCTCGGTAGATTCATCAGTCCGCTAGCCACCAAACGCCTCGCCACCTTCATGGAAAACGCGACATATTATACCTGGCGTTATGATCCTCTGCGCGTCGTCACTCTTGACGACACACAGAGTCTCAGGGGCTACTATTTATACAGGGCGCATTTAATATGCGGCTCTACCAAAAGGTACAACTTTTTGCGTACCTCAAAGCCTGTTAGTAAACTCCAGCCTCGTACAATCCGCTTTCCGCGGATGAAATCCTTCCAATCACCGTATTCATCAACATACGGTGTTCTTTTGAGATGGACACCCTCTCAAGCAGATCCTCCAGCCCCTCCGACTGTGCACCAGAGGGTGCCGGACTAGCCTGACGACCTTCTCCAGGATCCGAACTTGCGAAGACCCTCCGAGACGACACCTCAGGGTCGCCTGCCTCATGAGACGGCGCAACAAGAGGAGGCGTTTCGCTCTCTATCATCTCCGGACGAAGATCCCCTGAAGATGAGCTCTGCTGAGAAGGGTTGAGATCCGAACTGCAAGGTAATGTTTCGGTTATCTTCCTCAGAAATAAAACAGGAGTGTCATTCATTATGGAACCCCTCCCTTCACTTACGTCTCGGGGGAGAGCGGGTCCCCTTAGGGGGCGATTCAGTCGGGGCGTTCTCCGGTGCCGAACCCTCTGGCGAAGATTTCTTCCCCCGTTTTGAGGCCATCACCTCCGGGTCTTCAGAGGCAATCCTTTTCTTTCCCTGGTCGGGGGAATTTTCGATTCTTCCCTTCCTAACAGCCTCCTTCGCGGAGGCAGTAGCTCCTTGGTTCCCCCCTTCGCCTTCCTCCAGAAGCGCGACCTCCAGCATCCTGGTTAGCATGGAATTCAGCGCTGTCTCGGGCAGGGGGGCTGGACACCTGATAAGCTTTGCCTTCACTATCCACTCCTGTTCAAGGGACAACTCTGTTAAGGGTAATTTTGCATCTCAGACCTGCGTCCTCGGACAAATCCGGACACCTTGCTTGTGATCCGAAGAACAATTTGTACATCTCCATGGGTGTCGCACCCATGAAATGTTGGAGGACTCGCGGTCCCTCCGGATTAAATTCCCACAGGCGGGGAGGTCGACGTTTGCAGGGCAGTGTGCAGCGAATCAGCATGACTTGCGCCAATACGGTCAAATTGATATCTCTTTCTAGAAGATCTCGAATGCGGTCCTGCAGCAAGGGCACGTCTTTGGGCGGCCCCCAGATAAGTCCTTCATTAACCCATGACGCTAGCCGTGGTGGGGGACCCGAGCGAAAAGTAGGTGGCTCCACCCATGTGGTGCCCCTGGGGGCTGTGATGTAAAACCAGTCCCGTTGCCATAAGCCGAACTCCTCTTGAAAAGAGCCTTCGGGCCATGGAGCGTCGGCCATCTTTCTTATTATAGCTCCTCCGCACTCAGCGTGCTGCCCCACGATCATCTTCGGTTCCACCTTGAAGGTTTTTAGCCACAATCCGAAGTGAGGACTGATATGGAGGAAGGCCTCACACACGACAATGAATGATGAGATTTGGAGGATGGACTCCGGAGCTAAGTCGTGGAACTCCAGCCCGTAATAAAACATAAGCCCCCTCACGAAGGGATCAATCGGGAAGCCTAGCCCCCGAAGGAAGTGAGATGCGAACACCACGCTCTCACCGGGCTGGGGAGTGGGAATGGCCTGCCCTTGAGCAGGCAGCCTATGCGAGATTTCGCTGGTTAGATACCTGGCATCTCTCAGCTTTCGCACATCTTCTTCCGTAACGGAGGAAGGCATCCACCGGCCTTCAAGGTCGGAGCCGGACATCGTCGAAGGTCCGAAGCGCCTAAAACTAGAGCTTTGGGTGTTGGAACTCAAAGCAAGGGGCGGATTCGATTGGATTGAAAAGAAGGGAGCCGAGCCTTGGTCCCTTTATAAAGGAGTTGAATACCAAGAGGCCTCCCCGTAACCGTTGAGACTCGCTTTCAATTAGGGAGTCATACCAAAGGAACGGTTGGGTTACCCACGCCCGTATTGATGAGAATCCCGGAATAAGGGGACACGCTCTCTGCTTTGACAAGACGTGCCAAGGAAACTGCCTCGCTAAACGCGCTGAGGTGGAACAGTAAAACGATTCGAATAAAGGCCTGGCCGTGACGTCACACTATGGAACACGTCAGCAGATTAGATTTGTACAGATATTATTCTCTCTACGGTGGCATGTGGAACTTATCTTTCAGAGCCGGACACTATCCTTGTGTTCAATATCATCTATGAAGTATTCGGAGAAGGAACCCGTCTTGCAATGCCGAAGACAATTTGCGCGCCGGACTCGTCGTCATTGAAGCCTGGTTCAGGGGCTACTGAGGGAGTCTTGGATTAGGGGGTGTCCGGATGGCCGGACTATGACCTTTTGCCGGACTCCCGGACTATGAAGATACAAGATTGAAGACTCCGTCTTGTGTCCGGATGGGACTTTCCTCGGCGTGGAAGGCAAGCTTGGCAATACGATATGGAGATCTCCTCCCATTGTAACCGACTCTGTGTAACCCTAGCCCTCTCCGGTGTCTATATAAACCGGAGAGTTTTAGTCCGTAGGACGTACAACAATCATACCATAGGCTAGCTTCTAGGGTTTAGCCTCTCCGATCTCGTGGTAGATCCACTCTTGTACTACCCATATCATCAATATTAATCAAGCAGGAGTAGGGTTTTACCTCCATCGACAGGGCCCGAACCTGGGTAATAACATCGTGTCCCTTGTCTCCTGTTACCATCCGCCTAGACGCACAGTTCGGGACCCCCTACCCGAGATCCGCCGGTTTTGACACCGACACCTATATTGATGAAAATCCCGTGATAAGGGGAACATGATCTCTACTTCGACAAGACGTCCCAATAAAGCCGCCTCGCAATACATGCAGTAGCAGGCTGGGAAGAATGGTTTGTATAATGACCGGGCTGTGGCGTGATATCACGATATGAAAAATTGTCAGCGGATTAGATTTGTGGAATATTGTGCTCTCTACGGTGGTAAGTGGAATTTATTTTGCAGAGCCGGACACGATTCATGTGTTCAAAATCTACATTGGAGTATTCGGAGAAGGAACCCGCCTTGCAATGCCGAAGACAATCTGCGTGTCGAACTCTTCATCATTCAAGCCTGGTTCAGGGGCTACTGAGGGAGTCCTAGACTAGGGGGTCCTCAGACAGCCGGACTATGTACTTGTGTCGGACTGTTGGACTATGAAGATACAAGATTGAAGACTTCATCCCGTGTCCGGGTGGGACTCTCCTTTGCATGGAAGGCAAGCTTGGCAATTCGGATATGTAGATTTGTAACACCCCGGATGTAACTTTCCATCTTTGGAACTCCAACTCTTGCCATTTTCGGCTATGTGATATGATTTTCCCTCCGTGGTTGGGTTTTGTCTTTTTTTCTTGCATTTTATTCATGTCATGCATACCATACCATGTCATCATGTGCATCTCATTTGCATACGTGTTCGTCTCATGCATCCGAGCATTTTCCCCGTTGTCCGTTTCGCAATCCGACACTCCCACATGCACCGGCGCACCCCTCTTGTCTCTTTTCGTGTGCGGGTGTTGAACGTTCTCGGAATGGACCGAGCCTTGCCAAGTGGCCCTGGTATAGCACCGGTAGACCACCTGTCAAGTTTCGGGTCATTTGGAGCTCGTTTGGTACTCCAACGGTTATCCGCATATCTGCAAAGGCCTCTTTTAAGTTGCAGCCCAGCACCCCTCCAAAACAGCCCAATAACCCATCTAAGTCACTTCCATGCTCTCCATCGTCGGATCATGATCGTGTGGGCGAAAACTACACCTCATTTGGACAATCCTAGCTCCCTCTACCTCTATATATAGACCCCTTCCCCGAATTCCGGACGAAACCCTAGCAATTTTTCCCTCACCGCGCCGCCGGACGAAATCCGGACGGCCGGACACGTCCGCCGCCGCGCCCGGACGAATCGCGGGTTGCCACGTGGTGCCGCGCCGCCGCCCTCCGCCACCGGCCCGCGAGCCCGCAGCGGGCCCGCAAGGCCCGTCTGCCGCCGCCCGCTTCCTGCGCGCCTCCCCGCCGCTCGCCTGCAGCCCAGTCGCCTCCGCCGCCGCCGGACCTCCCCGCGCCGCCGTTCATCGTCTGCGCCACCGTCCTCGGTCGCGGCCGCTGCCGGCCGCCTCCGGTGCCCCGCAGCCCAGCCGCCTCCCCGTGTCGCCGCCGCCCGACTCCGGCGAGGATCCGGCCGGAGCAGCGCGCCCCGGCCTCGCCCTCCTCCCCTCCGGCCTCTTCGCGCCGCCCCGGCCTCGTCCTCCGGTGCTCCGACGAGCTCCCCGACTCCGGCGACCTCGGGAATCGCGCGCGCCAGATCCAGATCCAGAGCCCAGCGGTTTACTTTTTCCCCCTCGTTTTCCACTAAGTCATTTTCTGCAGTAAAATCATTGCATGTTCATCTCATCACATCTTTGCACCCGTAGCTCCGTTTTGTGCGTACAATATGTCAAATTGTTCGCCTCGAAGAGTACATCATTTCATTCCATTGCATCATTTACATTTGAGGTCACATTGAGGCCCGAAATGCTGTTGGAAGAGGGCTTCATATTGTTAGTTTCAGAATCTTATCAGCATGAGCTCTTTTGTCATTTTTGCCATGATTGATGTGTGCATCCTATGAACTTGGTCCCTAAATGTGTTTTGAACTAGGCTATGTCTTCTTTACAGAGGTGCTTACCATATTTTTTTGTGATCAATGTGGTGACTAGCACAAGCATGCAAACTAGGCTTTGTGTTAACGCTGATTTTAGTTCCTGTTTTGCTGTAATTTTGATGCCATGTAAACATGTTGCTACAGAGAGATCCATGCATAATTTGAGATACTTCAGTAAGGGTGTTTTGAAAACATGGTTATGCTATATCCATCCATGGTCCTGGTTGCAATTATGGAGTAGTATAGCATGTCATTTTCGTGCTCTACTTTTGCTTCAAAATGTTTCCTGGCAGATTGTTTACATGTTATTCAATTTGGCCAAGGTTGTTGTAGTTGGTCCGGATATGCTATGATGTTGTTTCTTGCCATGTATAGCTTATATGACATGTCTTCTTGATGGATGTATGCTTAGTTTATCATAGGATGCTCTGTAGTGAGTGCATCGAGCTCAGGAAGGTGCCTTCGTAATTATTTCAATGTCATGCTTGGTTTGCTGAAATCTGTTAACGAAACTTGCTATGTTTACGTGGGTGCCATCATATTTTCTGATCCTTTTTGGCTTATGGTCAGTAAGGGACTTTTGATCTATGTTTTGAGTAGATTCATGCCATGCCTTATTTTGCTGTTATAAGTTCTTGTAGCATGTTGATAACCTGCTCTGAACATTGCTTCGTGCTGCTGTTTATGTCATGTCCAGCCTGATAATTTTTTGCACTTTCTCCATGCTTGTTTGAACCTGTTATGGTTCTAATTACCCGTAGCTCAGTGTTCCTCTTTTGTAAAGCATCTCCTGTAGATCATTGCCATATGCTTTGTTTTCATGTTGGGGTGCTGTAGCATAGTTTCTTGTTGCATGCTAAGTAGCATCGTGCTGTTAAACGCAGCTTTGTGTCATTCTTGTCTTGCTTTTCATTTGCAAACCGTGCATCCGAATCCGGTGATCTTTATATCGATTTCAACCGAAATCATCTCATCTTTCCAGCGGCATACTTGGTTTGCCAAGTTGATGCCTTGTTCAACCTTTTTCCTCCCAAAGCACGCATAAGCATTGCATATCACATCTCGCATATCATGACATGTATTGCATCATGTTGCTTGTGCATTGCACCGTGATTTCTTGTGGTTCCTTTGCTTGTGTTCTTGCTTTGGGTAGAGCCGGGAGACGAGTACGTGCATGAGGAACCTATTGAGAATGCTTACGAGGATCCAGCCTTCGACAACTCTGAGAACCTTGCAGGCAAGATGACCATACCTTCGAAATCATTTCTATCTTTGCTTGCTAGTACTCGCTCTATCGCTTTGTTAGCCCTACTTGCCTTTGCTTACCATGCCTACCTATTGCCATGTTAAACCTCTAACCATCCTGTCCTAGCAACCGTTGATTGGCTATGTCACCGCTTTTGCTCAGCCCCTCTTATAGCATTGTTAGCTGCAGGTGAAGATGAAGGTTGTTCCAGGTCGGAACGTGGTTATTTTGAGATATCACAATATCTCCGGTTTAAATTAATGCACCTTATATACTTGGTAAAGGGTGGAAGGCTCGGCCTTATTCCTGGTGACTTGTTCCACTCTTGCCGCCTTAGTTTCCGTCATACCGGTGTTATGTTCCTTGATTTTGCGTTCCTTACACGGTTGGGTGATTTATGGGACCCCCTTAACAGTTCGCTTTGAATAAAACTCCTCCAGCAAGGCCCAAACTTGGTTTTACCATTTGCCACCTAAGCCCTTTTCCCTTGGGTTTTCGCGAGCCCAAGGGTCATCTTTATTTACCCCCCCCCCCCGGGCCAGTGCTCCTTCGAGTGTTGGTCCAACCTGCGCGATGTCCGGCGCCCCTTGGGCAACTAGGGTCTATGCCAACCCGACGTCTGGCTCATCCGGTGTGCCCTGAGAACGAGATATGTGCAGCTCCTATCGGGATTTGTCGGCACTTCGGGCGGCTTAGCTGGTCTTGTTTTACCATTGTCGAAATGTTTTCCGAACCGGGATTTCGAGACTGATCGGGTCTTCCCGGGAGAAGGTCTATTCCCTCGTTGACCGTGAGAGCTTGTGATGGGCTGAGTTGGGACACCCCTGCAGGGTATATAATCTCTCGAAAGCCGTGCCCGCGGTTATGAGGCAGATGGGAATTTGTTAATGTCCGGTTGTAGATAACTTGACACTTGACCTCTTTAAACTGCATCAACAGCGTGTGTAGCCGTGATGGTCTCTTCTCGGCGGAGTCCGGGAAGTGAACACAGTTTGTGTTATGCTTGACGTAAGTAGTTTCAGGATCACTTCTTGATCGCTTCTAGCTTCTCGACCGACGCATTGCTTCTCTTCTCGCTCTCACTTGCATATGTTAGCCACCATATATGCTTAGTGCTTGCCGCAGCTCCACCATATTACACCTTTCCTGCCTATGAGCTTAAATAGTCTTGATCTCGCGGGTGTGAGATTGATGAGTCCTCGTGACTCACAGATTCTACCAAAACAGATGCAGGTGCCGAGGATACTGGCGCAGATGGCGCAACTGAGCTAATGTGGGAATTTGATGAGGCCCTTGGTCGTTACTATGTATCGTTTCCAGATGATCAGTAGAGGTGCCCAGTCGGGACGATCGGGGATCTAGCATTTAGGGTTGTCTTCTTTTCATTTGAACTTGACCGTAGCCGGTCTATGAGTGTATTTGAATGATGTATGATCTTAATTTATGTATTGTGTGAAGTGGCGATTGTAAGCCAACTCTTTTTATCCCATTCTTGTTCATTACATGGGATTGTGTGAAGATGACCCTTCTTGCGACAAAAGCACTATGCGGTTATGCCTCTAAGTCGTGCTTCGACACGTGGGAGAAGCCGCATCGTGGGTGTTACAAGTTGGTAATGAGAGCCATCCCCGACTTAGGAGCCCCTTGCTTGATTGTTTGCTGGTGATGTTGAGTCTAGAAAAAAATTGTTTTGAGTCTTAGGATTGTATATACCGGAGAGTAGGATTCTTTTTACTCCTCAGTCCCTTCGTCGCTCTGGTGAGGTCTCCTGACGTAGATGTTTTGACTATCCTCTTCTCGAATTTTTCACTAAAATTTTTTAGGATCACGCGGGTATCTTGGAATCGTTTCGATGGTTTTGTGACGAGAACATTGTTCTTGGTGCCTCTTGTCTATTTATGTGGCTTTGACCCGGGGAGTTGAGCTCCGAGGTGTTGTCGTCACAATTTTATCGTTGCAGTTCCGGAATACCTGAGATTTGCCGACATCGAAAATCTCTTTTATGCAGTTGTTGGTGAGATAACCCCGATAACCCAGTACTGGGGCGAGCTCGGGAGTATTGCCATAACTCGTATAACGGATGCTTTTCGAAGGTTGAGGTACACGATTTCCGAAGGTTTCTTGGTTATGTGTTGACGGATGGATACAGCTGGATGTAGGGATTGTTAGTTTGGGTGAGATATTTTGCTTCCCCTGTATCCCCAACACCAGATTGCATAACCAGAAAGTTTCGGGAGTTTATAGGTGGGATTCAAGTAGCTCTAGCATTTCTTCCCGCAGATATTTGGTTTGTGATTGGGTAATCCTTACCACTTATTTGTTCCAGTTGTACCTTGTTTATTTCATTCATCAATCTCTATTCAAGTGGCTTCTCACCTTAATGGACGGGTGATGTTTACTTTGGAATTCATTCGTTCATCCATGTTCGAATGTTTATTGTGAAGACTATACGTTGCAATTTCTATCCGTTCATTCAACTTGTCTATCTGTCTATCAAGATGCTAACAGATGTCACCCTCTTCAGGATGGCTCCGCCAACGCGTCTGAATCCGGATCGCAATGATGGGAGTCAGGCGAACCCTCCACCTCCACCTCCGCCTCCGGAGGCATGGCAAGCTTTGATGGCAGCCTCTAACGCCCATGCGCAGATGATGATCCAGCTCATGCAAGAGCGCAACCAAGGCCAAGGCAACCAAGGGAATCAAGGTCAAGGGCAGTTCAATCATCAACCTCAGTTTCCTACCCTCAACCAATTCCTTGCAAATCAGCCGAAGTCTTTCAGCTATTGTGTCGAGGCCACCGACGCCGATGATTGGCTCGTGGATATCAATAAGCATTTTGAATGCAGCAATGTCAGGCCTGAGGACTATGTCAAGTTCGCTTCTTTTCAGCTCAAGGATCAGGCAGCTGATTGGTTCTAGCAATATAAGGATTCCAGAGGTGGTCGAGTGATTACTTGGACTGATTTCTGTTGGGACTTTAAAGCTCACCATATTCCTACCAGTGTTGTTGAGAGCAAGCGAGAGGAGTTCTGCAATCTCAAGCAAGAAGGTGCTCAGCTCAAGTGTGAGCCGTCTAAGAAGAGAATCAGAGATGCGGTGCAATCTTCTTCTTCCTCACAAGTGGCAGCTAAGCAGTAGAAGTTCTATCTTCCTCCTCCTCCGTTTCGTCAGCCTTACCAATAGAAGAACTCAGGTGCTCGTGGATCTTCCCACCCACCCAACCCAAGCTATCAGAACAAGTCTCATCCTCAAGCTTCAAAGTCGAATGCTCCTTATCATCGTCCGCTCTCAGAAGTGACTTGCAACAAGTGCCAGCAGAAAGGTCACTACGCGAACAAATGCTTAAATCAAAGGCGCCTTCCTCCTCCTCCTCCTGTGAGATCTTCAAGCAATGCAGTGGTCAAGCATAATCCAAAGTCTGCAAAGGTGAACATGATGAATGCAGCTCAGGCAGAGGATTCTTAGATGTGATCATCGGTAATCTTCCTGTTAATGATATTCCTGCAAAAGTCTTATTTGATACTGGTGCATCGCATAGTTTCATCTCAAGACCTTTTTCATCTAAGCATGAGATGGTTTTTCAAGATTTGCCTAGACCGTTATCAGTTGTCTCTCCGGGTAAATTCATGAACGCAAGCTCCATGGTTCCGGATGTTTCCATCAAGATGGGCGACTATAAATTTCTGTCTTCTCCAGTTGTTCTTGGAGACTCTGATATTGATCTAATTCTTGGGATGGACTGGCTTTCTAAACACAAGGCTCAGCTTGATTGTGCTGCCAGGCAAATTCAATTGACACACCCTTCTGGGGATGTTATCATCTATCCCGCTCGTGATGAAACCATTCGGTTGTTTTCTCTCAATGAGAAGGGCGAATTGGATGCTTTTTCTCAAATTCCAGTCGTTTGTGAGTATCAAGATGTCTTTCCAGAAGAGCTTCCGGGTATGCCTCCTCATCGGCCAGTCGAGTTCGTTATTGATCTTGAGCCTGGAACTGAACCCGTTTGCAAGCGTCCTTACAAGCTTGGACCGAAGGAGCTGAAAGAATTGAAGAAGCAGCTCGATGAACAAGAGCGTCTAGGCTTGATCAGACCGAGTTCTTCCCCATGGGGTTGTGGAGTTCTTTTTGTCCAGAAGAAGGATGGCACGAACCGACTTTGCGTCAATTACCGTCCATTGAACAAGAAGACAATCAAGAACAAGTATCCACTTCCCAACATCAATGAGCTTTTCGAGCAACTCAAAGGTGCTAAAGTCTTCTCCAAGCTTGACCTTCGTATGGGTTATCATCAGATTCGCATTCGTGAACAAGATATACCCAAGACAGCATTCAGAACAAGCTATGGTTCTTATGAATATACTGTCATGTCTTTCGGCCTTGTCAATGCTCCTCCAACGTTCTCTCGCATGATGAACTTTATCTTCAACCCCTACACCAATGAATTCGTTCTGGTGTATCTCGATGATATCTTGGTCTTCTCCAAGAATAAGAAGGATCATGCCAAACATTTGCGATTGGTGCTCGACAAGCTCAGAGAGCATCAATTCTATGCGAAGTTTTCCAAATGTGAGTTCTGGCTTGATGAAGTTCTTTATCTTGGTCACATCATCTCCGCCAAGGGAATTGCTGTTAATCCGGCGAAGGTTTCTGCAGTTGTGAATTGGGAACCTCCTCAGAATGTCAAGCAGCTCCGCAGTTTTCTCGGTCTTGCAAGCTATTGCCGAAGATTCGTTGAGAACTTCTCTAAGATTGCAAAGCCTCTTTCCAACCTCCTCCAGAAGCATGTCAAGTATGTCTGGACGCCTGAGTGTGACGTCGCTTTCAACACCCTCAAAGAGAAGCTAGTCACAGCTCCTGTTTTGACTCCTCCTGATGAATCCAAGCCATTCGAAGTATTCTGTGATGCTTCCCTTCAAGGTCTCGGTGCTGTGTTGATGCAAGAGAAAAAAGTTGTGGCCTATACCTCTCGTCAGTTGAAGCCCAACGAAAAGAACTACCCCACTCATGATCTTGAGTTGGCGGCAGTTGTCCATGCATTGATAACATGGAGACATCTCTTATTGGGAAGGCAAGTGGACATTTTCACCGATCACAAGAGCCTCAAGTATATCTTCACTCAACCCAACCTTAACCTCAGGCAAACTCGATGGGTCGAAATGATTCAAGAGTACAATCCGAGTATCGAATATACTCCTGGCAAGGCGAATGTGATTGCAGATGCTCTGAGCAGAAAGGCTTATTGCAACAGTCTAATTCTCAAGCCGTTTCAACCGGATCTTTGTGAGGCTTTCCGCAAGCTGAATCTTCAAGTTGTTCCTCAAGGCTTTCTTGCCAACCTCATAGTCTCTCCTACTTTGGAAGATCAAATTCGTGAGGCACAACTCCTGGATACCATGGTGAAGAAGGTGAAACGTGGTATTGACAAGGGCATTCCCAAATACAAGTGCTATCGCTTGGATGACAAAGATACTCTTTTCTTCGAGGATCGAATTGTGGTTCCAAAAGGTGATCTGAGAAAAGTCATCATGAATGAGGCACACAATTCCCTCCTATCCATTCATCCTGGAAGTACAAAGATGTACCATGACCTCAAGCAGTCATATTGGTGGACTCGAATGAAGCGAGAGATTGCTCAATTCGTGAATGAATGTGATGTCTGCAGAAGAGTGAAAGCAGAACACCAAAGACCAGCTGGTCTCCTCCAACCTCTTGCTATTCCGGAATGGAAGTTTGACCATATCGAGATGGACTTCGTGACTGGTTTTCCTAAGTCCAAGCGTGGAAATGATGCTATCTTCGTTGTCATTGACAAGCTTACCAAAGTGGCTCATTTTCTTCCTATCAAAGAATCTATCACAGCAGCTCAGCTGGCAGAGCTATACACCTCCAGAATTGTCTCCTTGCACGGCATTCCACAATTGATATCTTCAGATCGTGGAAGCATCTTCACTTCTAAGTTCTGGGACTCCTTTCAGACGGCCATGGGCACCAACATTCGTTTCAGCACAGCTTTCCATCCTCAAACAAGTGGCCAAGTCGAGCGAGTCAATCAAATCCTTGAAGATATGCTCAGGGCTTGTGTCATCTCTTTCGGTATGAAGTGGGAAGATTGTCTTCCATATGCCGAGTTCTCCTACAACAACAGCTTCCAAGCGAGTTCGGGCAAGGCCCCATTCGAAATTCTCTATGGCAGAAAGTGTCGTACTCCTCTCAACTGGTCTGAGACAGGTGAACGCCAACTTCTTGGCAACGACTTGATCACAGAAGCCGAAGAAATGTGCAAAGTCATTCGTGAGAATCTCAAAGCCGCGCAATCGCGACAGAAGAGTTACTATGATAGCAAGCACCGTGACTTGGCTTTTGAAATCGAAGACCATGTCTACCTCCGCGTCTCTCCAATGAAAGGCACTCGTCGCTTCGGTATCAAAGGGAAGCTTGCCCCTAGATACGTGGGTCCTTTCAAGATCATTGGCAAAAGAGGCGATCTCGCCTATCAACTTGAGCTTCCATCCAACTTTGCAAACGTGCACGATGTGTTTCACGTGTCACAGCTTCGCAAGTGCTTCAAGACTCCTGAGCGCACTATCAACTTCGAAGAGATCGACCTCCAAGAAGATCTCTCTTATCATGAGCACCCCGTTGCTATTCTTGAAGAAACCGAGCGCAAGACTCGCAACAAGTCAATCAAATTCCTGAAAGTGAAGTGGTCACACCATTCCGACCGAGAAGCCACCTGGGAGCGTGAGGATCACCTCCGTTCCGAATATCCGGAGTTCTTTCAGTCCTAGATCTCGGGACGAGATCCTCTTGTAGTGGTGGAGTGTTGTAACACCCCGGATGTAACTTTCCATCTTTGTAACTCCAACTCTTGCCATTTTCGGCTATGTGATATGATATTCCCTCCGTGGTTGGGTTTTGTATTTTGTTTTGCATTTTATTCATGTCATGCATATCATATCATGTCATCATGTGCATCTCATTTGCATACGTGTTTGTCTCATGCATCCGAGCATTTTCCCTAGTGTCCGTTTCGCAATCCGACACTCCCACATGCACCGGCGCACCCCTCTTGTCTCTTTTCGTGTGCGGGTGTTGAACGTTCTCGGAATGGACCGAGCCTTGCCAAGTGGCCCTGGTATAGCACCGGTAGACCACCTGTCAAGTTTCGGGTCATTTGGAGCTCGTTCCGTACTCCAACGGTTATCCGCATATCCGCAAAGGCCTCTTTTAAGTTGCAGCCCAACACCCCTCCAAAACAGACCAATAACTCATCTAAGTCACTTCCATGCTCTCCGTCGTCGGATCACGATCGTGTGGGCGAAAACTGCACCTCATTTGGACACTCCTAGCTCCCTCTACCTCTATATATAGACCCCTTCCCCGAATTCAAGACGAAACCCTAGCAATTCTTCCCTCTCCGCGCCGCCGGACGAAATCCGGACGGCCGGAGACGTCCGCCGCCGCGCCCGGACGAATCGCGGGTTGCCACGTGGCGCCGCGCCGCCGCCCGCTCCCTGCGCTACTCCCCGCCGCTCGCCCGCAGCCCGGTCGCCTCCGCCGCCGCCGGACCTCCCCGCGCCGCCGTTCATCGTCTGCGCCGCCGTCCTCGGCCGTGGCCACCGCCGGCCGCCTCCAGCGCCCCGCAGCCCGGCCGCCTCCCCGCGTCGCCGCCGCCCGACTCCGGCGAGGATCCGGCCGGAGCAGCGCGCCCCGGCCTCGCCCTCCTCCCCTCCGGCCTCTTCGCGCCGCCCCGGCCTCGTCCTCCGGTGCTCCGGCGAGCTCCCCGACTCCAGCGACCTCGGGAATCGCGCGCGCCAGATCCAGATCCAGAGCCCAGCGGCTGACTTTTTCCCCCTCGTTTTCAACTAAGTCATTTTCTGCAGTAAAATCATTGCATGTTCATCGCATCATGTCTTTGCACCCGTAGCTCCGTTTTGTGCGTACAATATGTCAAATTGTTCATCTCGAAGAGTACGTCATTTCATTCCATTGCATAATTTACATTTGAGGTCATCTTGATGCCCGAAATGCTATTAGAAGAGGGCTTCATATTGTTAGTTTCAGAATCTTATCAGCACGAGCTCTTTTGTCATTTTTGCCATGATTGATGTGTGCATCCTATGAACTTGGTCCCTAAATGTGTTTTGAACTAGGCTATGTCTTCTTTACAGAGGTGCTTACCATGTATTTTTGTGATCAATGTGGTGACTAGCACAAGCATGCAAACTAGGCTTCGTGTTAACGCTGATTTTAGTTCCTGTTCTGCTGTAATTTTGATGCCATGTAAACATGTTGCTACAGAGAGATCCATGCATAATTTGAGATACTTCAGTAAGGGTGTTTTGAAAACATGGTTATGCTCTATCCATCCATGGTCCTGGTTGCAATTATGGAGTAGTCTAGCATGTCATTTTCGTGCTCTACTTTTGCTTCAAAATGTTTCCTGGCAGATTGTTTACATGTTATTCAATTTGGCCGAGGTTGTTGTAGTTGGTCCGGATATGCTATGATGTTGTTTCTTGCCATGTATAACTTCTATGACATGTCTTCTTGATGGATGTATGCTTAGTTTATCATGAGATGCTCTGTAGTGAGTGCATCGAGCTCACGAAGGTGCCTTCGTAATTATTTCAATGCCATGCTTTGTTTGCTGAAATCTGTTAACGAAACTTGCTATGTTTACGTGGGTGCCATCATATTTTCTGATCCTTTTTGGCTTATGGTCAGTAAGGGACTTTTGATCTATGCTTTGAGTAGATTCATGCCATGCCTTATTTTGCTATTATAAGTTCCTGTAGCATGTTGATAACCTGCTCTGAACATTGCTTCGTGCTGCTGTTTATGCCATGTCCAACCTGATAATTTTTTGCACTTTCTCCATGCTTGTTTGAACCTGTTATGATGTGAATTAGCCGTAGCTCAGTGTTCCTCTTTTGTAAAGCATCTCCTGTAGATCATTGCCATATGCTTTGTTTTTATGTTGGGGTGCTGTAGCATAGTTTCTTGTTGCATGCTAAGTAGCATCGTGCTGTTAATCGCAGCTTTGTGCCATTCTTGTCTTGCTTGCCATTTGCAAACCGTGCATCCGAATCCGGTGATCTTTATATCGATTTCAACCGAAATCATCTCATCTTTCCAGCGGCATACTTGGTTTGCCAAGTTGATGCCTTGTTCATCATCTTTCCTCCGAAGCACGCATATGCATTGCATATCACATCTCGCATATCATGACATGTATTGCATCATGTTGCTTGTGCATTGCACCGTGATTTATTGTGGTTCCTTGCTTGTGTTCTTGCTTTGGGTAGAGCCGGGAGACGAGTACGTGCACGAGGAACCTGTTGAGAACGCTTACGAGGATCCAGCCTTCGACAACTCTGAGAACCTTGCAGGCAAGATGACCATACCTTCGAAATCATTTCTATCTTTGCTTGCTAGTACTCGCTCTATCGCTTTGTTAGCCCTACCTGCCTTTGCTTACCATGCCTACCTATTGCCATGTTAAACCTCTAACCATCCTGTCCTAGCAACCGTTGATTGGCTATGTCACCGCTTTTGCTCAGCCCCTCTTATAGCATTGTTAGCTGCAGGTGAAGATGAAGGTTGTTCCAGGTCGGAACGTGGTTATTTTGGGATATCACAATATCTCCGGTTTAAATTAATGCACCTTATATACTTGGTAAAGGGTGGAAGGCTCGGCCTTATGCCTGGTGACTTGTTCCACTCTTGCGGCCTTAGTTTCCGTCATACTGGTGTTATGTTCCTTGATTTTGCGTTCCTTACACGGTTGGGTTATTTATGGGACCCCCTTAATAGTTCGCTTTGAACAAAACTCCTCCAGCAAGGCCCAAACTTGGTTTTACCATTTGCCACCTAAGCCCTTTTCCCTTGGGTTTTTGCGAGCCCAAGGGTCATCTTTATTTACCCCCCCCCCCGGGCCAGTGCTCCTTCGAGTGTTGGTCCAACCTGAGCGATGTCCGGCGCCCCTTGGGCAACCAGGGTCTATGCCAACCCGACGTCTGGCTCATCCGGTGTGCCCTGAGAATGAGATATGTGCAGCTCCTATCGGGATTTGTCGGCACTTCGGGCGGCTTTGCTGGTCTTGTTTTACCATTGTCGAAATGTTTTGCGAACCGGGATTCCGAGACTGGTCGGGTCTTCCCGGGAGAAGGTCTATTCCTTCGTTGACCGTGAGAGCTTGTGATGGGCTGAGTTGGGACACCCCTGCAGGGTATATAATCTTTCGAAAGCCGTGCCCGCGGTTATGAGGCAGATGGGAATTTGTTAATGTCCGGTTGTAGATAACTTGACACTTGACCTCTTTAAAATGCATCAACAGCGTGTGTAGCCGTGATGGTCTCTTCTCGGCGGAGTCCGGGAAGTGAACACGGTTTGTGTTATGCTTGACGTAAGTAGTTTCAGGATCACTTCTTGATCGCTTCTAGCTTCTCGACCGACGTGTTGCTTCTCTTCTCGCTCTCACTTGCGTATGTTAGCCACCATATATGCTTAGTGCTTGCCGCAGCTCCACCATATTACACCTTTCCTGCCTATGAGCTTAAATAGTCTTGATCTCGTGGGTGTGAGATTGCTGAGTCCTCGTGACTCACAGATTCTACCAAAACAGATGCAGGTGCCGAGGATACTGGCGCAGATGGCGCAACTGAGCTGAAGTGGGAATTTGATGAGGCCCTTGGTCGTTACTATGTATCGTTTCCAGATGATCAGCAGAGGTGCCCAGTCGGGACGATCGGGGATCTAGCATTTGGGGTTGTCTTCTTTTCATTTGAACTTGACTGTAGCCGGTCTATGAGTGTATTTGAATGATGTATGATCTTAATTTATGTATTGTGTGAAGTGGCGATTGTAAGCCAACTCTCTTTATCCCATTCTTGTTCATTACATGGGATTGTGTGAAGATGACCCTTCTTGCGACAAAACCACTATGCGGTTAGGCCTCTAAGTCGTGCTTCGACACGTGGGAGATATAGCCGCATCGTGGGTGTTACAAGATCTCCTTCTCTGTAACCGACTCTGTTTAACCCTAGCCCCCTCTAGTGTCTATATAAACTGGAGGGTTTAGTCCGTACGACAACAACAATCATAATCATAGCCTAGCTTCTACGGTTTAGCCTCTACGATCTCGTGGTATATCAACTCTTGTAATACTCATATCATCAAGATCAATCAAGCAGCAAGTAAGGTATTACCTCCATCGAGAGGGCCCGAACCTGGGTAAACATTGTGTCCCCCGCCTCCTATTACCATTAGCCTTAGACGCACAGTTCGGGACCCCCTACCCGAGATCCGCCGGTTTTGACACTGACACCCGCGCCCCTCGGCCAAGCCACGCCCCCCCCCCCCTCGACTCATTTGTATGCCCCGCCGCCGCCGCCCTCCTCTCCCCAAGCCACCCCACCTCCCGCAGTAGACGCCACCACCATCGAGCGCCGCTGCCGCAGCCCGCTTCCTTCGCCCGAGTGCCGCCGCCTAGCGCCGCCGCACGCCGCTGCCGCTGCCGCTGCTCGCCGCGCACCCACTGCCCCTCAGCGCGCCGCTGCCACCCCGCGCTGACCAGTGCCACCGCCCGCGCCGCCGCCGCCGCCGGTTTTGCTGACGTGAAACGGTAAGAACCGTCCGGTTCTTCTCGGGTTTTTTGATTTTGTTTCGGTTAGATTACATCGGTTTATTTTTTGTTAGTTTAAATAATGGATGTTCATTCGTTTAGATCTGTTAGTGAATGATTTCTGTTAGATTAGTTCTGTTAACGAACGTTCGCGCCATAGTTTTTTCTTTTTAGTTTATTTTCAGCCAGGGACATATCCGCAAATAGTTTTCTCGCGATTTAGCCCCTGATCTTAAAACTAGCGTGATGTTTTGCTCGTTTGTCCAAATTAGATGAAACCAACGCCTAAATCTTCGTAACGTTTTGTTATTTCCAGTTAACCAAGTTGAACATGATTTTGACACTGTAAAATTTGACCCTAGTTCAGATTAGTAAACGATCTTGTTTCGTTCGTTTCTCAAGTTTCGTTTCTCTGTTTGAGTTGTTTCCTTTTTGCAAATCATAGCTAATCATATGTACCTACTATTAAGATCTAATCAACATGATAATGATGTTGTTAGGTTTCACTTTCTATTAGTTTAAGCCATTTGCCTGTTTCGTGTTTGATTTGGATCTTTTCTCGGTTTTCTCGTTGTTTCGTTTGAGTGATTGCTTATGTATGCTACTGTTTGTCTATGCTAGATTACCCAGAGTGCGAAGCTTGTTACTACGAATCTCTAGAGTTTGCAGATCGTCAGCAAGGCAAACTACACTTTGATCATACTCTTCTATACCCAGTTTTTACTATGCATTAGTATTACTCCTCAAATATCTACATGAGTAGGATTTGGGAACATGTGGCTTGGTTGTAGTGCTTGAGGTAGGAACCTAATACCTTTTGATCACCCCGGGAATATATGTTATGCTTATCTATTGCTTAGCCATGCTCGTAGACGGGGATTGGATCGTGATTCACATGGAAGTTTTGAGAGTTATTAATCTTGGATAACAATAAGGTGGCAACTTTAATACACACTTGGTGGATTGGTTGAGGCACCTGGGTAACCCAGTGTTGTCTATTTAGAGAAATCCCGGAGTACCCGTGTGATTTTTCCTTTAGTTCGCCACCCAGGCTCAAAGGGATCATATGATATTTCATGCCTAGAAACTTCCGTGTGCAGCCACAAGCCATTATGGGCTCTGGCATAGTGGAGTAAGTTGCGTGAGATCTCGAAGAGGTGGACTAGTATATGTATGGGAAAGTAGTTGTACCGGTCTACCGGGAGTAGAGAGTAAGTGCTTCAGAAAGACTATGTCTCGATCATCCGATCATGGATGCGGTCGAGTCTTGCGGGAAAAAGTGTGCAACCTCCGCAGAGTGTATAAACTAATCATGGTTAGCCGTGTCCCCGATTATGGACATCTTGAGTATCTGGAATTGGATATTATTGTTGATCTCATCACTCTTTAATTAATTGAATTATGTTTAATGATGATACTTTTAATTGGGATTTGAGTTGGGGGAACCTTCTCAAATATTGGTCAACTTGGGAGTAGTTAAACAAATTTATTCCTTTGTTATAGGGAAAAACTAGCTTTATGCAAAATCTTAAACATAGAGCCTCCACCAACCAAATATTGCATGTAGATATAGTTCTTGCATTTCATTGCTTTACAACTCTGCCAGCATATTCAATGTGCTGACCTACACGGCTGCAATGTCTCATGTTGCAAACTGGACGACGAATAAGGTGCGATAGGTCGTTGTCTTGCACTCAGCTATGCCGTTGGAGTTGATGGACTCATTTACCTTTGAAGCTTCCGCGGTTATTTAGTTTAGATGGCCCTTAGCCATGATATTTTTGTGTAATCATACTCTTTACGAGGACTCAATGTAATAAGTGTGTGATTGAACTCTGTTATAGTTCCTCGAGTACTATGCGTGTCAGCATTACCGATCCAGGGATGACACTGATGCACAGAGACTTCGGTCCATTTGGATCGTGGTTGCTACAGGTTTTGATGTTGAGCTTCATTACCAAAGTCAATGACGGTCTGTTGGGTCTCGCTCTTCCTCTTGAAGAAGTATACCCATGTATATCTTGAGTAATCATCCACAATCACCAGGCAATATTTTCTACCCCCAAGACTATCAAAGCATGGAGGGCCAAAGAGATCCATGTGAAGGAGCTCCAAGGGCCTCTTCGAGTACAAGATAGTCGTGGGACGGTGAGCCGTATCATGTAACTTTCCTTCAATACAAGCACTACAAGCACGATCTTTGGCGAAACTCTCATTTGTTAGTCCATGAACGTGATCCCATTAGATGAGGATTTGCAAACATCTCATATTGACATGGGCTAGTCGGCGATGCCAAAGCCATCCCCCATCAACTTTCGTCATTGGGTCACTCTGAAAGGTTAACCACATAGAGAGCATTCTTGACATGCCCAACAAAGGCTACTTTAAGAGTCTTGCTCCATAGAAGGGCCAAAGTATCAAGATCAAAGAATGTTGCAAAGCCCATGAGTGCAACTTGACAAACCGAAAGTAAATTGTATGCAAGGGACACAACAAGCATGACCTTCTCAATAGATAAATCTTGAGAGATGACCACCTTACCAAGACCCAATACCTTAGATGTTGAAACATCACCGAATGGGACATGGGGGGGCATAGATTGAATTGGATGCACATCCTCCACCAAGTCATTTCTCCCGGTCATATGATTTGTTGCTCCACTATCGAGCAACCATGACACTGAAGGAAATATGCCCTAGAAGCAATAATAAAGTTGTTATTTATATTTACTTATATCATGATAAATGTTTATTATTCATGCTAGAATTGTATTAACCGGAAACTTAGTACATGTGTGAATACATACACAAAACATAGTGTCCCTAGTATGCCTCTACTAGACTAGCTCATTAATCAAAGATGGTTATGTTTCCTAACCATAGACATGTGTTGTAATTTGATGAATGGGATCACATCATTAGGAGAATGATGTGATGAACAAGACCCATCCGTTAGCTTAACATTATGATCGTTACAGTTTCATTGCTACTGCTTTCTTCATGACTTATACATGTTCCTCAGACTATGAGATTATGCAACTCCCGGATACCGGAGGAACACCTTGTGTGCTATCAAATGTCACAATGTAACTGGGTGATTATAAAGATGCTCTACAGATGTCTTCGAAGGTGTTGTTGGGTTGGCATAGATCGAGATTAGGATTTTTCACTCCGTGTATCGGAGAGGTATCTCTGGGCCCTCACGGTAATGCTCATCACTATAAGCCTTGCAAGCAATGTGACTAATAAGTTAGTTGCAGGATGAAGCATTACAGAACTAGTAAAGAGACTTGCCGATAATGAGATTGAACTAGGTATGATGATACCGACGGTCGAATCTCAGGCAAGTAACATACCGATGACAAAGGGAACAACGTATGTTGTTATGCGATTTGACTAATAAAGATCTTCATAGAATATGTAGGAGCCAATATGAGCATCTAGGTTCCGCTATTGGTTATTGATCGCAGATGTGTCTCAGTCATGTCTACATAGTTCTCGAACCCGTAGGGTCCACACGCTTAATGTTTGATGACGATTTGTATTATGAGTTATGTGTTTTTGATGACCGAAGTTTGTTCGGAGTCCCGGATGAGATCACGAACGTGATGAGGAGTCTCAAAATGGTCAAGACATAAAGATTGATATATCGGAAGGCTATATTCGGACATTAGAATGGTTCCGGAGAAGTCCGGGTATTTTCTGGAGTACCAGGAGGTTACCGGAACACCCCGGGGAGTTGTTGGGCCTTAGTGGGCCTTAGTGGGAAGAGGAGGCAGCGGCCAGGAGGTGGCGCCCCCCCCCCTCCAAGCCTAGTCCAAATTGGACAAGGGGTTGGGGTGCGCCCCCCCCTCTCCCTTCCTTTCCCCCTCTCCTTTAGGTGGAATCCTACTAGGACTTGGAGTCCTAGTAGGACTCCCCTCTCCTGGCGCGCCCTGCAAGGGCCGGCCGGCCTCCCCCTCCCTCCTTTATATACGGGGGCATGGGGCACCCTAGAAAACACCAAGTATTGTATTAGCCGTGTGTAGTGCCCCACTCCACAGTTACACACCTCGATCATATCGCCATAGTGCTTAGGCAAAGCCCTGCACCGGTAACATCATCATCATCGTTGCCACGCCTTCATGCTGACAAAACTCACCCTCGTCCTCAACTGGATCAAGAACACGAGGGATGTCATCAAGCTGAACGTGTGCTGAACGCGGAGGTGCCGTACGTTCGGTACTTGGATCGGTTGGATCGCGAAGACATTCGACTACATCAATCGCGTTACTAAACGCTTCCGCTTTCGGTCTACGAGAGTATGTGGACACACTCTCCCCTCTCATTGTTATGCATCTCCTAGATAGATCTTGCTTCATCGTAGGATTTTTTTTGAAATACTACGTTCCCCAACAGTGGCATCTGAGTCAGGTCTATGCGTAGATGTTTTATGCATGAGTAGAACATAAAGAGTTGTGGGCGATAATAGTCATACTGCTTACCACCAACGTCTTACTCTGATTCGGTGATATTGTTGGATGAAGCGGCCCGGACCAGACATTACATGACCGCGTTCATGAGACTGGTTCTACCGATGTGCTTTTGCACATAGGTGGCTGGCGGGTGTCTGTTTCTCCAACTTTAGTTGAATTGAGTTTGACTACGGTCGGTCCTTGTTGAAGGTTAAAAAAGCACACTTGATGAAGAATCGTTGTGGTTTTGATGCGTAGGTAAGAATGGTTCTTGCTAGAAGCCCGTAGTAGCCACATAAAATTTTGCAACAACAAAGTAGAGGACGTCTAACTTGTTTTTGCAGGGCTTGCTGTGATGTGATATGGTCAAGACATGATGTGATATAAATTGTTGTATGAGATGATCATGTTTTGTAATAGAGTTATCGGCAACTGGCAGGAGCCATATGATTGTCGCTTTATTGTATGCAATGCAATCGCCATGTAATTGCTTTACTTTATCACTAAGCGGTAGCGATAGTCGTAGAAGCAATAGTTGGTGAGATGATAGATCAAGGTGTCGCACCGGTGACGCTGGAGATCATGACGATGCTTCGGTGATGGAGATCATAAGCACAAGATGATGATGGCCATATCATGTCACATATTTTGATTGCATGTGATGTTTATCTTTTTATGCATCTTATTTTGCTCAGTACGGCGGTAGCATTATAAGATGATCCCTTACTAAATTTCAAGGTATAAGTGTTCTCCCTGAATATGCATCATTGCTACAGTTCGTCGTGCCGAGACACCATGTGCTGATCGGGTGTGATAAGCTCTATGTTCACATACAACGGGTGCAAGCCAGTTTTGCACTCGCAGAATACTTGGGTTAAACTTGACGAGCCTAGCATATGCAGATATGGCCTCGGAACACTGAGACCGAAAGGTCGAACATGAATCATATAGTAGATATGGTCAACATACTGATGTTCACCATTGAAAACTACTCCAGCTCACGTGATGATCGGACATGGTTTAGTTGATTTGGATCACGTGATCATTTAGATGACTAGAGGGATGTCTATCTAAGTGGGAGTTCTTAAGTAATATGATTAATTGAACTTTAATTTATCATGAACTTAGTCCTGATAGTTATTTTGCATGTCTATGTTCTTGTAGATCAATGGCATGTGCTACCGTTCCTTTGAATTCTAATGCGTTCCTAGAGAAAGCTAAGTTGAATGATGATGGTAGCAATTACACGGACTGGGTCTGTAACTTGAGGATTATCCTCATTGTTGCATAAAAGAATTACGTCCTGGAAGCACCGCTAGATGCAAGGTCTGATGCAGATGCAACTGTGGATGTTAGGAACATCTGGCAGAGCAAAGCTGATGACTACTCGATAGTTCAGTGTGTCATGCTTTACGGCTTAGAATCGGGACTTCAAAGACGTTTTGAACGTCATGGAGCATATGAGATGTTCTAAGATTTGAAGTTAATATTTCAAGCAAATGCCCGAGTTGAGAGATAATAAGTCTCCAACAAGCTCTATAGCTACAAAATGGAGGAGAATAGTTTTGTCAGTGAACACATACTCAGAATGTCTGGGTACCATAACCACTTGACTCAGCTAGGAGCTAATCTTCCTAATGATAGTGCCATTGACAAAGATCTTCAATCACTTCCACCAAGCTATAAAGGCTTCATGATGAACTATAATATGCAAGGGACGAACAAGACAATTCCCGAGCTCTTCGCAATGCTAAAGGCTGCGGAGGTAGAAATCAAAAAGGAGCATCAAGTGTTGATGGTCAACAAGACCACTAGTTTCAAGAAAAAGGGCAAATGAAAGAAGGGGAACTTCAAGAAGAATAGCAAGAAAGTTGTTGCTCAGGAGAAGAAACCCAAGTCTGGACCTAAGCCTGAAACTAAGTGCTTCTACTGCAAAGGGACTGGTCACTGGAAGCAGAACTGCCCCAAGTATTTGGCAGATAAGAAGGATGGCAAAGTGAAAGGTATATTTGATATACATGTTATTGATGTGTACCTTACTAATGCTTGTAGTAGCGATTGTGTATTTGATACTAGTTTTGTTGTTCATATTTGCAACTGGAATCAGGGGCTACGGATTAAATGAAGATTGGCTAAGGACGAGGTGACGGTGCGCGTCGGAAATGGTTCCAAGGTCGATGTGATCGCCGTCGGCACATTACCTCTACATCTACCTTTGGGATTAGTTTTAGACCTGAGTAATTGTTATTTGGTGCCAGCGTTGAGCATGAACATTATATCCAGATCTTGTTTGATGCGAGATGGTTAGTCATTTAAATTAGGGAATAATGGTTGTTCTATTCATATGAGTAATATCTTTTATGGTCATGCACCCTTGCTGAGTGGTCTATTTTTGTTGAATCTCGATCGTGGTGATACACATGTTCATAATATTGAAGCCAAAAGATGCAAAGTTAATAATGATAGTGCAACTTATTTGTGGCACTACCGTTTGGGTCATATTGGTATAAAGCGCATGAAGAAACTCCACGCTGATGGGCTTTTGGAATCACTCGATTATGAATCACTTGGTGCTTGCGAACCATGCCTTGCTACGTCTTGAGCTTGCGTTGGTTTTCCTTGAAGAGGAAAGGGTGATGTAGCAAAGTAGCGTAAGTATTTCCCTCAGCTTTTGAGAACCAAGGTATCAATCCAGTAGGAGGCTCCTCAAAAGTCCCACGCACCTACACAAACAAACAAAGAACTCGCAACCAACACAATAAAGGGGTTGTCAATCCCTTCACGGCCACTTGCGAAAGTGAGATCAAATAGAGATAGTATGATAAGATAAATATATTTTTGGTATTTTATATTATAGATGCAAAAAGTAAAGATGCAAATAAAAGTAGATTGAAAGCTTATATGATAAAAGATAGACTCGGGGGCCATAGGTTTCACTAGTGGCTTCTCTCAAGATAGCATAAGTATTACGGTGGGTGAACAAATTACTATCGAGCAATTGATAGAAAAGCGAATAATTATGAGATTATCTAGGCATGATCTTGTATATAGGCATCACGTCCGTGACAAGTAGACAGACTCCTGCCTGCATCTACTACTATTACTCCACACATCGACCGCTATCCAGCATGCATCTAGAGTATTAAGTTCATAAGAACAGAGTAACGCATTAAGAAAGATGACATGATGTAGAGGGATAAACTCATGCAATATTATATAAACCCCATCTTTTTATCCTCGATTGCAACAATACAATACGTGCCTTGCAACCCTTTCTGTCACTGGGTAAGGACACCGCAAGATTGAACCCAAAGCTAAGCACTTCTCCCATGGCAAGAAAGATCAATCTTGTAGGCCAAACCAAACTGATAATTCGAAGAGACTTGCAAAGATAACTCAATCATACATAAAAGAATTCAGAAAAGATTCAAACATTTCTCATAGATATACTTGATCATAAACCCACAATTCATCGGATCTCGACAAACACACCGCAAAAAGAGTTTACATCAAATAGATCTCCACAAGAGAGGGGGAGAACAATGTATTGAGATTCCAAAAGAGAGAAGAAGCCATCTAGCTAATAACTATGGACCCGAAGGTCTGTGGTAAACTACTCACAACTCATCGGAGGGGCTACGGTGTTGATGTAGAAGCCCTCCATGGTCGATTCCCCCTCCGGTGGAGCGCCTGCAAAGGCTCCAAGATGGGATCTCGCCGTACAGAAGGTTATGGTGGTGGAAATTGTTTTTCGTTGGCTCCCTGGATGTTTTCGGGGTACGTGGGTATATATAGGAGGAAGAAGTACGTCGGTGGCCACTCGTGGGGCCCAGGAGATAGGGGGCGCGCCCTGCTATCTCATGGCTGCCTCGTTCGCTTCTTGACTTGCAGTCCAAGTTCTCCGGATCACTTTCGTTCCAAAAATCACGCTCTCGAAGGTTTCATTCCGTTTGGACTCCGTTTGATATTCCTTTTCTTCGAAATACTGAAATAGGCAAAAAAACAGCAATACGAGTTGGGCCTCCGGTTAGTAGGTTAGTCCCAAAAATGATATAAATGTGTAAAATAAAGCCCATAAACATCCAAAAGGGGTAATATAATAGCATGGAACAATAAAAAATTATAGATACATTGGAGACGTATCAAGCATCCCCAAGCTTAATTCCTGCTCGTCCTCGGGTAGGTAAATGATAAAAATAGAATTTTTGATGTGGAATGCTACCTAGCATAATTCTCAATGTAATTTTCTTTATTGTGGCATGAATGTTCAGATCCAAATGATTCAAAATAAAAGTTCATATTGATAAAAGGAATAGTAACACTTCCAGCATACTAATCAAAGCAATCATGTCTTCTCAAAATAACATGGCTAAAGAAAGTTCATCCCTACAAAATCATATAGTTAGGCTATGCTTCATTTTCGTCACACAAAGATGTTCCCAAATTCTACACCCCCGATGACAAGCCAAGCAGTTGTTTCGTACTTAAATAATCTCAAACCTTTTCAACCTTCACGCAATACATGAGCGTGAGCCATGGATATAGCACTATGGGTGGAATAGAATATGATGATGGGGATTGTGTGGAGAAGATAAAAAAGGAGAAAGTCTCACATTGACGAGGATAATCAACGGGCTATGGAGATGCCCATCAATTGATGTCAACATGAGGAGTAGGGATTGCCATGCAACAGATGCACTAGAGCTATGAATGAATGCCCAACAAAAGAAAACTAGTGGGTGTGCATCCAACTTGCTTGCTCATGAAGACCTAGGGCATTTGAGGAAGCCCATCGTAGGAATATACAAGCCAAGTTCTATACTGAAAAATTCCCACTAGTATATGAAAATGACAACCTATGAGACTCACTATATGAAAAACATAGTGCTACTTTGAAGCACAAGATATGAGACTCACTACATGAAGAACATGGTGCTACTTTGAAGCACAAGTGTGGAAAAAGAGATAGTAACATTGCCACTTTTATTTATTTTCTTTGTTTTTCTTTTTATTTTATTTTTTTATTTTTCTTTGGCCTTTCTTTTTTTTCTTTTGGCATTTCTTTTTTTTCTTGGGCAATGCTCTAATAATGATGATCATCACACTTTTATTGTTTACAACATATGAATTACAACTCAAAACTAGAACAAGATATGACTCTATATGAATGCCTCCGACGGTGTACCGGGATGGTGCAATGAATCAAGAGTGACATGTATGAAAAATTATGCATGGTGGCTTTGCCACAAATACGATGTCAACTACATGATAATGCAATGGCAATATGACAAAAGTAATGTATGTCAAGATGATGAGCGGAATGGTGGAAAGTTGCATGGCAATATATCTCGGAATGGCTATGGAAATGCCATAATAGGTAGGTATGGTGGCTGTTTTGAGGAAGATATAAGGAGGTTTATGTGTGATAGAGCGTATCATATCACGGGGTTTGGATGCACCGGCGAAGTTTGCACCAACTCTCAAGGTGAGAAAGGGCAATGCACGGTACCGAAGAGGCTAGCAATGATGGAAAGGTAAAAGTGTGTATAATCCATGGACTCAACATTAGTCATAAGAACTCATATACTTATTGCAAAAATTTAGAAGTCATCAAAAATCAAGCACTACGCGCATGCTCCTAGAGGGATAGATTGGTAGGAAAATACCATCGCTCGTCCCTGACCGCCACTCATAAGGATGCACAATCCAAGTACACTTCATGTTTCAAATTTGTTACACAACTTTAACCATACGTGCATGCTACGGGACTTGCTAACTTCAACACAAGCATTCTTTAAATTCATAATCACCCAACTAGCATAACTTTAATATCACTACCTCCATATCTCAAAACAATTATCAAGTATCAATTTGATCGTAGCATCCAAATCACTTCCTATGATAGTTTTTATTATACCCAACTTGGATGCCTACCATTCTAGGACCAATTTTATAACCATAGCAAATACCATGCGGTTCTAAAAGACTCTCAAAATAATATAAGTGAAGCATGAGAGACTAGCAATATCTACAAAATTAAGCCACCGTCATGCTCTAAAAGATATAAGTGAAGCACTAGAGCAAAAACTATCTAGCTCAAAAGATATAAGTGAAGCACATAGAGTATTCTAATAAATTTCAATCAAGTAGGCTTCTCCCAAAAGGTGTGTACAGCAAGGATGATTGTGGTAAACTAAAAAGCAAAGACTAATATAATACACGATGCTCCAAGCAAAACACATATCATGTGGCGAATAAAAATATAGCTCCAAGTAAAATTACCAATGAACGAAGACAAAAGAGGGGATGCCTTCCCGGGGCATCCCCAAGCTTAGGCTTTTGGCTATTCTTGAATATGTTGGGGTGCCTTGGGCATCCCCAATATTAGGCTCTTGCCACTCCTTACTCCATAGTCCATCAAAGCTTTACCCAAAACTTGAAAACTTCACAAAATAAACTCAACAGGAAATCTTATAAGCTCCGTTAGTGAAAGAAAAGAAAACTACCACATAAGGTACTGTAATTAACTCATTCTTTATTTATTTTGGTGTTAAACTTACTGTATTCAAACTTCTCTATGGTTTATAAACTATTTTACTAGCCATAGATGCATCAAAATAAGCAAACAACACACGAAAAATAGAATCTGTCAAAAACAGAACAGTCTGTAGCAATCTGTAACTAACGCAAACTTATGGAACTCTAAAAATCCTACCAAAATAGGAAGTGCTGGAAACTTTGTTTATTGATCAGCAGCAAAAAGAATCAACGCAAAAGCACATTTCTGTGATCTAACAAAACTAATTTCGTTCGCGCAAAGTTTCTGTTTTTCAGCAGAATCAAATTAACTATCATCATAAGTTATCATATAGGTTCTACATGGTACAAACACTAAATAAAACATAAAAACACATCTAAACAGAAGGTATATGCAAAATTTATTAAATAACAGCAAGGAAAAATATTGGGTTGTCTCCCAACAAGCGCTTTTCTTTAAAGCCTTTTTAGCTAGGCATTGAGATTTCAATCATGCTCACATGAAAGACAAGAATTGAAGCACAAAGAGAGCATCATAAAACATGTGATAAACACACTTAAGTCTAACATACTTCCTATGCATAGGCATCTTGTAAGCAAACAAATTATCAAGGCAAGCAAAAACTAGCATATGCAAGGAAGAACAAAGAGATGATAGCAATCTCAATATGAAGAGAGGTAATTTAGTAACATGAAAATTTCTACAACCATATTTTCCTCTCTCATAATAATTACATGTAGGATCATAAGCAAATTCAACAAAATAACTATGACATAGAATATTTCCAACACGATCCACATGCATGCGAAGTTGACACTCTTCCAAAATAGTGGGATTAACATTAACTAAAGCCATGACCTCTCCAAACCCACTTTTATCAAAAATACCATAAGATTGAACATTCTAAAAATATGTGGGATATAAAGTCGACACTCGTCCAAAACCACTTTCAATATTATTGCAAACACTATTATCAATCTCATATTCATCATGGGGCTTAAATAAATTCTCAAGATCATAAGAAGAATCACTCCAATCATGATCATTGCAACAAGTAGTAGACATAGCAAAACTAGCATCCCCAAGCTTAGGGTTTTGCATATTATTAGCACAATTGACATCAAGAGAATTTATAGTAAAATCATTGCAATCATGCTTTTTATTCAAAGATCTATCATGAATCACTTCATAAAGTTCTTCATCACAATTTTCAGATTCATGGAATTCAAGCAAAACTTCATAAAGATAATCTAGTGCACAAAAATCACTAGCAATTGGTTCATCATAATTGGATCTCTTAAAAAGATTAGCAAGCGGGATGAGGATCCATAGATCTTAGCTTCTTTGTTTAGTAATAAATACACAATTATTCCAAGCAAATGATCCAAGTAAGACATTAAGGTAAACGAAAAGACGAAGGGAAAAAGGGCGAATAAAACGGCAAGGGTGAAGTGGGGGGAGGAAAACGAGAGGCAAATGGCAAATAATTTAAGTCTGAGGGAGATGAGTTTGTGATGGGTAATTGGTACGTCTTGACTTGAGCGAAGACCTCCCCGGCAACGGCGCCAGAAATCCTTCTTGCTACGTCTTGAGCTTGCATTGGTTTTCCTTGAAGAGGAAAGGGTGATGCAGCAATAGTAGTGTAAGTATTTCCCTCAGTTTTTGAGAACCAAGGTATCAATCCAGTAGGAGGCTCCTCAAAAGTCCCACGCACCTACACAAACAAACAAAGAACTCGCAAACAACGCAATAAAGGGGTTGTCAATCCCTTCACGGCCACTTGCGAAAGTGAGATCTGATAGAGATAGTATGATAAGATAAATATATTTTTGGTATTTTATAATATAGATGCAAAAAGTAAACATGCAAATAAAAGTAGATTGAAAGCTTATATGATAAAAGATAGACCCGGGGGCCATAGGTTTCACTAGTGGCTTCTCTCAAGATAGCATAGGTATTACGGTGGGTGAACACATTAATGTCGAGCAATTGATAGAAAAGCGAATAATTATGAGATTATCTAGGCATGATCATGTATATAGGCATCACGTCCGTGACAAGTAGACCAACTGCTGCCTGCATCTACAACTATTACTCCACACATCGACCGCTATCCAGCATGCATCTAGAGTATTAAGTTCATAAGAACGGAGTAATGCATTAAGAAAGATGACATGATGTAGAGGGATAAACTCATGCAATATGATATAAACCCCATCTTTTTATCCTCGATGGCAACAATACAATACATGCCTTGCAACCCTTTTTGTCACTGGGTAAGGACACCGCAAGATTGAACCCAAAGCTAAGCACTTCTCCCATGGCAAGAAAGATCAATCTAGTAGGCCAAACCAAACTGATAATTCGAAGAGACTTGGAAAGATAACTCAATCATACATAAAAGAATTCAGAAAAGATTCAAATATTTCTCATAAATAAACTTGATCATAAACCCACAATTCATCGGATCTCGACAAACACACCACAAAAAGAGTTTACATCGAATAGATCTCCACAAGAGAGGGGGAGAACATTGTATTGAGATCCAAAAAGAGAGAGGAAGCCATCTAGCTAATAACTATGGACCCGAAGGTCTATGGTAAACTACTCACAACTCATCGGAGGGGCTATGGTGTTGATGTTGAAGCCCTCCATGGTCGATTCCCCCTCCGGTGGAGCGCCGACGAAGGCTCCAAGATGGGATCTCGCGGATACAGAAGGTTACGTCGGTGGAAATTGTTTTTCGTTGGCTCCCTGGATGTTTTCGGGGTACGTGGGTATATATAGGAGGAAGAAGTACGTCGGTGGCCACTCGTGGGGCCCAGGAGATAGGGGCGCACCATGCTATCTCCTGGTCGCCTCGTTTGCTTCTTGACTTGCACTCCAAGTTCTCTGGATAACTTTCGTTCCAAAAATCATTCTCCCGAAGGTTTCATTCCGTTTGGACTCCGTTTGATATTCCTTTTCTTTGAAATACTGAAATAGGCAAAAAAGACAGCAATACGGGCTGGGCCTCCGGTTAGTAGGTTAGTCCCAAAAATGATATAAATGTGTAAAATAAAGCCCATAAACATCCTAAAGGGGTAATATAATAGCATGGAACAATCAAAAATTATAGATACGTTGGAGACGTATCATGCCTCATGGGCAAGATGACTAAAACTCCGTTCTGCGGAACAATGGAACGAGCTACTGACTTATTGGAAATAATACATACAGATGTATGCAGTCCAATGAGTGTTGAGGCTAATGGCAGGTATCATTATTTTCTTACCTTCACGGATGATTTAAGCAGATACGGGTATATCTACCTAATGAAGCATAAGTCTAAAACATTTGAAAAGTTCAAACAATTTCCGAGTGAGGAAAAGAAAATAAAGTTTCTACGATCTGATCGTGGAGGAGAATATTTGAGTTACGAGTTTGGTCTTCATTTGAAACAATGTGGAATAGTTTCGCAACTCACGCACCTAGAACACCACAGCGTAATGGTGTGTCCGAATGTCGTAATCGTACTTTATTGGATATGGTGCGATCTATGATGTCTCTTACTGATTTACCACTATCGTTTTGGGGTTATGCTTTAGAGATGGCTGCATTCAATTTAAATAGGGCACCATCAAAATCCATTGAGACGACGCCTTATGAACTGTGGTTTGGCAAGAAACAAACGTTGTCGTTTCTTAAAGTTTGGGGCTGCGATGCTTATGTGAAAAAGCTTCAACCTGATAAGCTCGAACCCAAATCGGAGAAGTGCGTCTTCATAGGATACCCAAAAGAAACTATTGGGTACACCTTCTATCATAGATCCGAAGGCAAAATATTCTTTGCTAAGAATGGATCCTTTCTAGAGAAGGAGTTTCTCTCGAAAGAAGTGAGTGGGAGGAAAGTACAAGTTGATGAGGTAAATGTACCCTCTCCCAAATTGGAAAGTAGTTCATCATAGAAATCAATTCCAATGATTCCTACACCAATTAGAGAGGAAGCTAATGATGATGATCATGAAACTTCAGATCAAGTTACTACAAAACCTCGTAGGTCTTCCAGAGTACGGTCTGCACCAGAGTGGTATGATAATCCTATTCTAGAACTCATGTTACTAGACCATGAAGAACCTACGAACTATGAGTAAGTGATGATGAGCCCAGATTCCGTGAAATGGCTTGAGGCCATGAAATCTGAGATGGTATCCATGTATGAGAACAAAGTGTGGACTTTGGTGGATTTGCCTGATGATCGGCAAGCCATAGAAAATAAATGGATCTTCAAGAAGAAGACTGACGCTGACAGTAATGTTACTGTCTACAAAGCTTGACTTGTTGTGAAAGGTTTTCAACAGGTTCAAGGAGTTGACTATGACGAGACTTTCTCACCCGTATCGATGCTTAAGTCTGTCCGAATTATGTTAGCAATTGCTGCATTTTATGATTATGAAATTTGGCAGATGGATGTCAAAACTGCATTCCTGAATGGATTTCTGGAAGAAGAGTTGTATATGATGAAACCAGAAGGTTTTGTCGATCAAAGGGTGATAACAAAGTGTGCAAGCTCCAGCGATCCATTTATGGACTGGTCCAAGCCTCTCGGAGTTGGAATAAACGCTTTGATAGTGTGATCAAAGCATATGGTTTTATACAGACTTTTGGAGAAGCCTGTATTTACAAGAAAGTGAGTGAGAGCTCTATAGCATTTCTATTATATGTGGATGACATATTGTTGATTGGAAATGATATAGAATTTCTAGATAGCATAAAAGGATATTTGAATAAGAGTTTTTCAATGAAAGACCTCGGTGAAGCTGCTTACATATTGGGCATCAAGATCTATAGAGATAGATCAAGACGCTTAATTGGACTTTCACAAAGCACATACCTTGATAAAGTTTTGAAGAAGTTCAAAATGGATCTGTCAAAGAGAGGGTTCTTGCCTGTGTTACAAGGTGTGAAATTGAGTCAGACTCAATGCCCGACCACTACAGAAGATAGAGAGAAAATGAAAGTCATTCCCTATGCTTCAGCCATGGGTTCTATCATGTATGCAATGTTGTGTACTAGACCTGATGTGTGCCTTGCTATAAGTATAGCAGGGAGGTACCAAATTAATCCCGGAGTGGAGCACTGGACAGCGGTCAAGAACATCCTGAAATACCTGAAAAGGACTAAGGACATGTTTCTCGTTTATGGAGGTGACAAAGAGCTCGTCGTAAATGGTTACGTTGATGCAAGCTTTGACACTAATCTGGATGACTCTAAGTCGCAATCTGGATACGTATTTATATTGAATTGTGGAGTTGTCATTTGGTGCAGTTCCAAGCAGAGCATCGTGGCGGGATCTACATGTGAAGCGGAGTACAAAGCTGCTTCGGAAGCAGCAAATGTGTAACATCCCAAATTTTCAATTTGGAATGTTATACACTAGATCATCATTGCATATCATATTTTACCGCATTTGGGTTGCTCCTAAAAATCCTATGCAACTCAAGGACCCACAGAGAGAGTTGGGGATTTCGTTATTTTCATATTTGAGTTTTCTCAAATTTTGAAAAGGGGATCATTCGGTTTTAATTATTTTTATTTCCTAAAATTTCTAAAATAAAAAAATATATGAGAGGAGATAATATGACTTCTCCAAAATAAATGAAATATTAGAGGAAAAATATTAAAATCAAATAAATAATTTTATTTGGATTTTATTGTAATTTTATTTGAAATAGAAAAATTGCACGTTTTCAAAATTGCATTTTTAGGCCAAGAAAATGTTCATCTTGTTCTAAATATTTTATTTAGATGGTGAAAATTTGTTTTGGCATTTTTAGGTTTTTGTTTTATTTTCTAGGATTTGTTTTGTTTCGGCAGGAAAAAACTAAAATTAAAATTTTTCGCGCGCCCGACTGGGCCAGCGGCCCAGCCGAGCCGGGTCGGCCTCGCCAGTGCTGCCGCCTCGCCCCGCCGTGTCGCCGCCGGACTCGGGGAGTCTGACCCCGAGCCGACATCACCGTCGCCACCCCGCCCCCCTAATAAATACCGCCGCCCCCGCCTCCTTTCACCACCTCGCCCCGCCACCCGACGCCACCGTCTACGCCTGCCGAAGCTGCGCCGCCCACAAGCCGCCGCCGCGCCTTGTCGTCGCCCCACCGCCGACTCGCCGCCACCCCAGAGCCCCGCCGCCGCAGCAGGACCCCGCCGGAGCTCGCCGGAGGTAGAAACCGCCGCCGCCACTGATTCGGTTTTTTTTGAAAAACCGCTCAGTTTTTTTAGAAACCTAGGTTTATTTTTATTTTTTTTATTAGATTGGTTTGGTTTTCTCGGTTTATCTAATTAGCGGATGTTCGTTCGTACATTCGTTTTAAAGAACGGTGTTCACTCATTAGCCGCAGACAACGAACGTTCATTCGTTAGCCTGTTCATCAGTTTTTCTTTTTCCAGGGTTTTTCCGCGATTATTTTCGATCGCGATTTCTGCCCTGATTTTCATTTTAGTTCATCTTTTCGCTCATTTATCGGAATCAGGCGTTTCAAGCGCCTAGATCTTCATCACGGAGCCCTCTTTCTGTTTAATCAACTTGAACAAGATTTTGGTACTGTAAATTTTGACTTTACTCCAGATTAGTAAACGGATCTTGTTGCTTTCGCAGTTTGAGTTTCGTTGCTTCGTTTGATTTGATTCTTTTTGCAAGCCGGAGTTCTTAAGTTGAACTTTCTGGTTAGATCTCTTATTTGAGTTTTACCCATGCTTCTAGTTGAGTGCTTATTGTATGCTTGTTTGTTTGCGATAGAGTACCCGGAGTGTGAGGCATGCTACTACGAGTCTCTAGGTTTCACGGATCATCAGCAAGGCAAGTAACACTTTGATCATACCTCTTTACTACCCAGTTTTATGGCATTAGATCAATCCTCAAACAATGCATGGTTAGGATCTGATTAATATGTGGGTTTTGGGAAGTAGATGATGAGGTAGAACCTATTGCCCTGTTTATTATCAAACCTTTGGGAGTTCCTTATACATTGCTTATATTGCTATGCTATGCTTGTAGACGTGGTTTGGTTCGAGTGATTCATGACAGATGTGAGAGTTATTACTAATGGTTAACTTCAGGTGGCTACTTTAATACACATCTGGGTGGATTGCTTGAGGCACCCTGGAGTACCCAGTGGTTGTCAGGGCACCTGGAGAATCCAGTGTTGTCCTAGGATATCCCGAAGTACCCATGTGATCATCCTACGGTCCGCCACCCAAGCTCAAAGGGATCATAAGATTATTCATGCTAGAAACTCCCGTGTGCAGCCACAAGCTATTATGGGCTCTAGCATAGTTGAGTAAGTTGCAAGAACTCTTTGAGTGGTGGGCTAGCAGATGTAGAGGAAAGTAGGTGTAACTGTCCACCCAGAGTAAAGAGTTATTGTTTCAGAAAGACTGTGTCTCGATTCTCCGACCATGGATGTATTCGAGTCTTGTGGGGAAAAGTGCACAAACCTCTGTAGAGTGTACAAACTAATCAAGGTTAGCCGTGTCCCCGGTTATGGACGTTTTGAGTATCTAGTTCTTGGATTATCATGTTGATCTCATCACTCTTAATACAAATTGTTTGGGTTTAATGATGATGCTTAATTGGGATTGAGTTGGAGGAACCTTCTCAATGTTTAACAACCACCATGATAGTTAAATAAAATTTATTCCTTTGTTGTAGGGAAAATTGGCTCTATGCAAAACTATAACCGTAGAGCTTTCCACCAGCCATATATGCATGTAGTGATAGCATTTATTCTATTCATTACTCTCTATGTGTTACATTGCCAGCATATTCCATGTGCTAACCCGTTTCAGGCTGCAACGTTCATGTTGTAGAATTTTCAAACGATGAGTAAGGTGCATAGGTCATTGTCTTTCACTCAGTGATGTCGTTGGAGTTGATGGACTCACTTTATCTTCCAAGCCTTCCGTTGTTTATCATTTTTAGAAGGCCTTAAGCCATATTATTGTAATAAGTTCTCATTTGAGACATTCATTGTAATAAGTGTGTGATTGCTACTCTATTATAAATCCTCTTGTAATGTGTGTGTCAGCATTACCGATCCAGGGATGACACAGATGCACAGAGATCAGATTGTTTGAGGTCTGGTCGCTACAAGATGGTATTAGAGCACACGCTGACTATAGGACACGGCCACTAAGCTAAAGCCCTAGATCACTACTCTCTTCTCATTTCTGACTCCTCTCCCTTTTCTACTCTATAGGATGGCGGATGCAAGGAACAAGTTCACCCAACCGGATGAAGATACACCTTTTGGACGACACTTGAAGGAAGTCACTAGATACCTGAACATCGGAATACCAAGTTTCACTGGGACCTACATCGCCAATTTACCATAAGAGGAGCATTGGATGATTCGAGTTCAAGTTCCGGGAAGGACGTTCATGCCAGTCACTAAGCCCATAGAGTTTTAATTTGATGCACCAACCTGGAGTCTAGGAAAGAGCATGGCAGCCCACATCACCATGGGATGCATTGGAGAAGTTTACCATAAGGATCTCAAGGATACTATCTACCAAATTTGTGGGCATCGAGATGAGCAATGGGAGATGATCAGCACCAAGAAGGATAGGTCCATTGCAGCTTTCATCCAGGAGTTAAACCAGCACATTCGTCGCCAGGAGAACCAGATGTGCGCAGGCATGATAGATCTGAAGAAGGCAATGACCAAGATCATGGAGCTGGAGGAAGAACTCAAGTCTACACGTGATGGATATGAGGAGGAAATGATGATACTCATGGAGAAGAATGATGATTTGACGAGGAAGCTATGAGTATTCATGGGAGACCCCGCGCCAGGAGGAGAAGACGACGATTCCACTTGCCCGGAGAACTACATCATTATCGCAGACACCGACTCAGACCCTGGTGATAGCGATGATGACTACATTGATGAAGCTGGAGCAGATATCATGGAGTCTTCCACTGATCAAGTTTTCTAGTCAACCACCATATCAGTAGTAGTATTTCCCCATGTATATAGTATAGTCTGAGCACTTTTTTAATGATAGGTAGACCGATTGTATGCCCTTCTTTGAATTGATTGAAGTGATATGTTTGTGTTTGTCTCATGTGCATATGGGTAGTGTTTTCCCTCTAGATCTCATTCTATTCTGTTTTCTCACCTTTTCTAAACCCATCAGATGCCTTCGAGAAGCGACAATGGACTTGCTTTCCCACCGGAGCTCACTCAGTTCATCCAGCAGCAGAATGCCTTGATGCAGATACTAGTCCAAATCAGAATCAAGGGAACAACAACAACAACCCACCACCACCACCACCTGTTGATCACTTAGCCCGTTTTCTAAGGCTGGATCCGTCGGTGTTCTCCAGTAGCACCGAGCCGATAGTTGCAGATGATTGGCTCCGCAAGATTGGAAGGGAGTTGACCACTCCAGGATGCACAGATGTGGAGAGAGTGTGTTTTGCAGCACATCAGCTTGATGGACCCGCAGCATCATGGTGGGAAAATTTCACAGCCACTTACCCCATCGACACTGTCACATGGGACCAGTTTGAGCAAGCTTTTTGCACTGCCCATGTTTCAGGAGGACGCACAGTGGGCCAGTATGTGGATGATTTCAGTAAGTTAGCGTGTTATGCCCCAGATGACGTTGCTACAGATGCAACTAAGCAGGAGAAGTTTCTGGAAGGACTGAATGATGAGCTGAGCATGCAGTTGATGGTGGCAACCTTCAACAACTACCAGGAGTTGGTAGATAGAGCTCTTATGATTGAAGGGAAGCAGTAGCAGATTGACAACCGCAAGAGGAAGTATGGACAAGGGAAGTACAATTCAGGAGCTCAGCAGAGGCCCCGTTTTACCCCAAACTCGGGAGGACACCTTCACCATGACCATGGAGGCCATAATTCCAATGGAGGGAGTTCGCATAACCATAGTGGCCCCAAGAATGGGAATGGTAATGGAGGAAGCAATGGACAGAACCGTTCCAACCCAGCAACGCCCGCCAAGAAGGATCTAAGTCACATTACTTGTTTCAAGTGCGGGAAGAATGGACATTACGCCATGGAGTGTTCTGAAGCAAAGAATGGAAATGGCAATGGAAGCTCTAGGAAGAATCCCAACCCTTTCAACAGAGGACAAGTGAACCACGTGAACATGGAGGAGGTTGAAGCCCAACCAGATGCAGTAATAGGTAAGCTTTCGGTTAAGTCATTTACTGCAATCGTTCTTTTTGATACTGGTGCATCGCATTCATACATATCAACGGGATTTGTGGATAAGTATAAGTTGCCCACCAAAGTTCTTAGAACACCTATGTTAGTAAGCTCGCCAGGAGCGGAACATATGGCAAGCCAATGATGTTTTCAGATGCCATTGACCATAGGTAGTCATGTTTTCCCCTCAGACCTGATAATTCTAGAGTCGCAAGGTTTGGATGTGATTTTGGGTATGGATTGGCTATCGATGTATGGAGGGAACATCGATTGCGCCAGTAAGTCGATTATGCTCACCACCCCAGAAGGAAGGAGGATTAAGTATGTATCCCGGCATGTGCCGAAGAGGACTCAAGTGAATTCCTTATCAGGAGTTGTACAGGAGGAAGTACCAGTGGTGAAGGATTTCCCTGATGTATTTCCAGAAGAGTTGCCAGGCATGCCACCGGATAGAGACATTGAGTTTTTGATTGAGCTTTTGCCAGGCACAGGGCCAATATCTAAGAGACCGTATCAGATGCCTGCAAAGGATTTGGAGGAAATTAAGAAGAAGATTGAGGAGTTACTGGATAAAGGCTATATTCGCCCAAGTTTGTCACCTTGGGGATCACCAGTGCTTCTAGTGGAGAAGAAGGATGGATCGTTGAGGATGGTTGTTGATTATCGTGGATTGAATGAGGTGACGATCAAGAACAAGTACCCACTGCCGATGATCAATGATTTGTTTGACCAGTTGCAAGGAGCTAAAGTATTTTCCAAGATCGATCTGCGATCAGGATACCACCAGCTGAAGATTCGAGAGCAGGATATACCTAAGACAGCTTTTACCACAAGGTACGGGCTATATGAGTATACCGTTATGTCATTTGGTCTGACTAACGCACCTGCCTATTTCATGAACATGATGAACAAGGTGTTTATGGAGTTTTTGGATAAGTTCGTCGTGGTGTTCATTGATGACATATTGGTCTACTCGAAGAATGAAGAGGAGCATAAGGAGCATTTGCGTTTGGTACTTGGGAAGCTCAGAGAACATCAGTTATATGCCAAGTTCAGCAAGTGTGAGTTTTGGTTGAAGGAAGTTGGATTCCTCGAACATGTTATATCCGGAGAAGGAATAGCAGTAGACCCCACCAAGGTTGTCAATGTGACAAATTGGGAAGCACCCATGTCAGTTGGAGAGATCCGGAGTTTTCTTGGACTCGCAGGATACTACCGGAGGTTCATTGAGAATTTCTCTAAGATTGCAAAGCCCATGACGGAGTTGTTGAAGAAGTACACCAAGTTCAAATGGACTGAGGAATGTGAAGACAGTTTTCAGGAGTTGAAGAAACGTTTGGTTACAGCCCCAGTTTTGATTCTTCCAGATCAACGCAAGGATTATCAAGTGTATTGCAACGCTTCTCGTCGAGGACTTGGAGCAGTGCTCATGCAGGAGGGAAGAGTTGTTTCATATGACTCACGACAGCTTAAACCCCATAAGTTGAATTATGCCACACACGATTTGGAGTTAGAAGCCATAGTGCATGCGTTGAAGACATGAAGACATTTTCTCATCGGAAACCATTGTGAGGTGTACATGGATCACAAGAGTTTGAAGTATATCTTCACGCAGAAGGAGTTGAATCTCAGGCAGAGTAGATGGTTGGAGCTCATCAAGGATTATGATATGAGGTTGCATTATCATCCCGGAAAGGCTAACGTAGTAGCCGATGCGTTGAGCCGCAAGAGTCATGTCAATACAATCATGACTGGAGAGTTACCCAAGGAGTTAGCAGAGGATCTTCGTGAGCTATGTTTGGAAATAGTTCCGAGAGGCTATGTAGCAGCATTGGAGATTCGGTCTAATTTGATGGATAAGATCAGAGAAGCTCAAAAGACGGACAAGGAGATTGCCGAGATAAAGGAAAGGATGAGCAAATGAAAGGCTAAAGGATTTCGTGAGTATGAACACGATACCTTATGGTTTGAGGATCGCATATATGTGCCTAATGACCCGGAGATCAGGAAGTTGATTCTGCAGGAGGCCCATGATTCGCCGTATTCGATTCACCCAGGAAATACCAAGATGTATCTAGATTTGAAAGACAGTTTTTGGTGGACCGGAATGAAGAAAGATATTGCATAGTATGTAGCAGTTTGTGAGCTATGTCAGAGAGTGAAGGCAGAGCATCAGAAGCCAGCTGGATTGTTACAGCCATTGCCGATACCCGAATGGAAGTGGGATAAGCTAGGCATGGATTTTATCACAGGATTGCCCAGGACTCGTTCAGGCTATGACTCGATATGGGTTGTAGTCGATCGTTTGACGAAGGTAGCTCATTTCATCCCAATGAAGACCACATACACCAGTGCTAAGTTGGCAAAGATATACATGACCAGGATCGTATGTTTGCATGGAGTTCCGAGGAACATTGTATCAGATAGAGGAACCCAGTTTACCTGAAAGTTCTGGAATCAGTTGCACGAAACTTTGGGTACCAGGATAGAATTCAGTACAGCCTTTCATCCACAGATAGATGGACGGACCGAGAGAGTCAATCAAATTCTGGAGGACATGTTGAGAGCTTGTGCGCTAGATTATGGATCTAGTTGGGATGACAATTTGCCTTATGCAGAGTTCTCTTACAACAACAGCTATCAAGCCAGTTTGAAGATGGCCCCTTTTAAAGCTTTGTACGGAAGGAGGTGCAGGACACCGTTGTTATGGGATGAAGTTGGAGACCGTCAGTTGTTTGGACCAGATTTGATTAAAGAGTCTGAAGAGAAGGTCAAACGGATTCGCGATAGACTCAAGGTAGCCCAGTCCAGGCAGAAGAGCTATGCGGATTCTAAACGCAAGGAGACAGTTTACGATGTCAGAGACAAAGTTTATCTTCGTGTGTCCCCACTTCGAGGAGTTAAACGTTTTAGAGTTAAGGGGAAATTAGCACCACGTTTTGTGGGACCATACAAAGTTTTGGAACGTATGGGAGAAATTGCTTACAAGTTGGAATTGCCAGAAGGATTGTCAGGAGTTCACGATGTGTTCCATGTTTCCCAGTTGAAGAAGTGCCACGCAGAGATGGCTGATATTCCTCTGAGAGATACAGTGCCACTGGAAGCGATTCAGTTGGACAACGATTGGACCTACGAGGAGAAACTAGTGAAGATTCTCGAGTTTGCCAGCCGAGTTACGCGCAGCAAAGTTATCAAGTTCTGCAAAGTTCAGTGGAGCCACCATATAGAGGATGAAGCCACCTGGGAAAGAGAGGAAGACCTACAGAAGGACCACCCACACCTATTTTCTAGCCAACCCGAATCTCGAACACGAGATTCATCTTAAGGGGGGTAGGTTTGTAACATCCCAAATTTTCAATTTGGAATGTTATATATTAGATCATCATTGCATATCATATTTTACCACATTTTGGGTTGATCCTAGAAATCCTATGCAACTCAAGGACCCAGGGAGAGAATTGGGGATTTCGTTATTTTCATATTTGAGTTTTCTCAAATTTTGAAATGGGGATCATTTGGTTTTAATTATTTTTCTTTCCTAATATTTCTAAAATAAAAAAATATATGAGAGGAGATAATATGACTTCTCCAAAATAAATGAAATATTAGAGGAAAAATATTAAAATCAAATAAATAGTTTTATTTGGATTTTATTGCAAATTTATTTGAATTAGAAAAATTGCACGTTTTCAAAATTGCATTTTTAGGCCAAGAAAATGTTCATCTTGTTCTAAATATTTTATTTAGACGGTGAAAATTGTTTTGCCATTTTTAGGTTTTTATTTTACTTTCTAGGATTTGTTTTGTTCCGGCGGAAAAAAATTTAAAAAAAAAATTGTTCGCGCGCCCGACTGTGCCAGCGGCCCATCCGAGCCGGGCCGGCCTCGCCAGCGCCGGCGCCTCGCCCCACTGTGTCGCTGCCGGACTCGGGGAGTCCAACCTCGAGCGGACATCGCTGTCGCCCCCTTGCCCAAGCCGTCGCCACCCCGCCCCCCTCATAAATACCGCCGCCCCCGCCGCCTTTCGCCACCCCGCCCCGCCACCCGACGCCACCGCCGCCACCTGCCAGAGCCGCGCCGCCCGCAAGCCGCCGCCGCGCCTCACCGTCGCCCCACTGCTGACTCGCCGCCGCCCAGGAGCCCCGCCGCCGCAGCAGGATCCCGCCGGAGCCTCGCCAGAGGTAGAAACCGCCGCCGCCGTCGATTCGGTTTTTTTTTAAAAACCGCTCGGTTTTTTAGAAACCTAGGTTTATTTTATTTTTTATTAGATCGGTTCGGTTTTCTCGGTTTATCTAAATAGCGGACGTTCGTCCGTACGTTCGTTTTAATGAACGGTGTTCACTCGTTAGCCGCATACAGCGAGCGTTCGTTCATTAGCCTGTTCGTCGGTTTTTGTTTTTCCAGGGTTTTTCCGCAATTATTTTCGATCGCGATTTCTGCCCTGATTTTCGTTTTAGTTTATCTTTTCGCTCGTTTATTGTAATCGGCGTTTCAAGCGCCTTCATCTTCGTCTCGAAGCCCTCTTTTTGTTTAATCAACTTGAACAAGATTTTGGTACTGTAAAATTTGACTTTAGTCCAGATTAGTAAACGGATCTTGTTGCTTTCGTAGTTTGAGTTTCGTTGCTTCGTTTGATTTGATTCTTTTTGCAAACTGGAGTTCTTAAGTTGAACTTTCTGGTTAGATCTCTTATTTGAGTTTTACCCGTGCTTCTAGTTGAGTACTTATTATATGATTGTTTGTTTGCGATAGAGTACCCGGAGTGCAAGGCGTGCTACTACGAGTCTCTAGGTTTCACGGATCATCAGCAAGGCAAGTAACACTTTGATCATACCTCTTTACTACCCAGTTTTATTGCATTAGATCAATCCTCAAACAATTGCATGGTTAGGATCTGATTAATATGTGGGTTTTGGGAAGTAGATGATGAGGTAGAACCTATTGCCCTGTTTATTATCAAACCTTTGGGAGTTACTTCTATGTTGCTTATATTGCTATGCTATGCTTGTAGACGTGGTCTGGTTCGAATGATTAATGACAGATGTGAGAGTTATTATTAAGAGTTAACTTAAGGTGGCTACTTTAATACACATCTGGGCGGATTACTTGAGGCACCTTGGAGTACCCAGTGGTTGTCAGGGCACCTAGAGAATCCAGTGTTGTCCTAGGATATCCCGGAGTACCTGTGTGATCATCCTATGGTCCGCCACCCAGGCTCAAAGGGATCATAAGATTATTCGTGCTAGATACTTCCTTGTGCAGCCACAAGCTATTATGGACTCTAGCATAGTTGAGTAAGTTGCAAGACCTCTTTCAGTGGTGGGCTAGCAGATGTAGGGGAAAGTAGGTGTAACTGTCCACCCAGAGTAAAGAGTTATTGTTTCATAAAGACTAAGTCTCGATTCTCCGACCATGGATGTATTCGAGTCTTGTGGAGAAAAGTGCACAAACCTCTGTAGAGTGTACAAACTAATCATGGTTAGCTGTGTCCCCGGTTATGGACGTTTTGAGTATCTAGCTCTTGGATTATCATGTTGATCTCATCACTCTTAATACAAATTGTTTGGGTTTAATGATGATGCTTAATTGGGATTGAGTTGGAGGAACCTTCTCAATGTTTAACAACCACCATGATAGTTAAATAAAATTTATTCCTTTGTTGTAGGGAAAATTGGCTCTATGCAAAACTATAACCGTAGAGCTTTCCACCAGCCATATATGCATGTAGTGATAGCATTTATTCTATTCATTACTCTCTATGTGTTACATTGCCAGCATATTCCATGTGTTAACCTATTTCGGGCTGCAACGTTCATGTTGCAGACTTTTCAGACGACAAGTAAGGTGTCATAGGTCATTGTCTTTCACTCAGTGATGCTGTTGGAGTTGATGGACTCATGTTATCTTCCAAGCCTTCCGCTGTTATCGTTTTTAGATGGCCTTAAGCCATATTATTGTAATAAGTTCTCATTTGAGACATTCGATGTAATAAGTGTGTGATTGCTACTCTGTTATAAATCCTCGAGTACTATGCGTGTTAGCATTACCGATCCAGGGATGACACAGATGCACAGAGATCAGACTGTTTGAGGTCTGGTCGCTATAAAATGAAGGAGTCTGGATGAAGGAGTTCATATCCGATCTAGGTGTTATACTTAGTGCATCGGGCCAATGAAAGTCTTTTGTGACAATAGTGGTGCAATTACCTTGGCAAAGGAATCCGGATTTCACAAGAGAAGCAAACACATAAAGAGATGCTTAAATTCCATCCGGCATCAAGTCACGGAGGGAGACATAGAGATTTTCAAGATACATACGGATCTGAATGTTGCAGACCCGTTGACTAAGCCTCTTCCACGAGCAAAACATGATCAGCACCAAGACTCCATGGGTGTTAAGATCATTACTGTGTAATCTAGATTACTGACTCTAGTACAAGTGCAAGACTGAAGGAAATATGCCCTAGAGGCAATAATAAAGTTGTTATTTATATTTCCTTAAATCATGATAAATTCTTATTATTCATGCTAGAGTTGTATTAACCGGAAACTTAGTACATGTGTGAATACATAGACAAAACATAGTGTCCCTAGTATGCCTCTACTAGACTAGCTCGTTAATCAAAGATGGTTATGTTTCCTAACCATAGACATGTGTTGTCATTTGATGAACGGGATCACATCATTAGGAGAATGATGTGATGGACAAGACCCATCTGTTAGCTTAGCATTATGATCGTTACAGTTTCATTGCTACTGCTTTCTTCATGACTTATACATGTTCCTCGGACTATGAGATTATGCAACTCCCGAATACTAAAGGAACACCTTGTGTGCTATCAAACGTCACAACGTAACTGGGTTATTATAAATATGATCTATAGGTGTCTCTGAAGGTGTTTGTTGGGTTGGCATAGATCGAGATTAGGATTTGCCACTCCGTGTATCGGAGAGGTATCTCTGGGCCCTCTCGGTAATGCTCATCACTATAATCCTTGCAAGCAATGTGATTAATGAGTCAGTTGCGGGATGAAGCATTACGAAACGAGTAAAGAGACTTTCCGGTAACGAGATTGAACTAGGTATGATGATACCGATGATGGAATCTCGGGCAAGTAACATACAGATAACAAAGGAAACAACGTATGTTGTTATGCGGTTTGACCGATAAAGATCTGTGTAGAATATGTAGGAGCCCATATGAGCATCCAGATTCCGCTATTGGTTATTGATCGGAGATGTGTCTCGGTCATCTCTACATAGTTCTCGAACCCGTATTACACGTTCCGCTTAACGTTCAGTGACGATTTGTATTATGAGTTATGTGTTTTTGATGACCAAAGTTTGTTTGGAGTCTCGGATGAGATCACGGACGTAACGAGCTGTCTCAAAATGGTCGATACATAAAGATTGATATATTGGAAGCCTATATTCGGACATCAGAATGGTTTCGGAGAAGTTTAGCTATTTTCCGGAGTACCGGGAGGTTACCGGAAGCCCCCGGGGAATTGTTGGGCCTTAGTGGGCCTTAGTGGGAAGAGGAGGCAGCAGCCAGGAGGTGGCACCCCCCCCCCAAGCCTAGTCCGAATTGGACAAGGGGTTGGGGGCGGCCCCTCCTCTCCCTTCCTTTCCCCCTCTCCTTTAGGTGGAATCCTACTAGGACTTGGAGTCCTAGTAGGACTCCCCTCTCCTCGCGCGCCCTACAAGGTCCGGCCGGCCTCCCCCTCCCTCCTTTATATACGGGGGCAAGGGGGCACCCTAGAACACACCAATTTTTGCCTTAGCCGTGTGTGGTGCCCCCCTCCATAGTTACACACCTCGATCATATCGTCATAGTCCTTAGGCGAAGCCCTGTGCCGGTAACATCATCATCACCATTGCCACGCCGTCGTACTAACGGAACTCACCCTCGTCCTCAATTGGATCAAGAGCACGAGGGACGTCATCAAGCTGAACGTGTGCTGAACGCGGAGGTGCCGTACGTTTGGCATTTGGATCGGTTGGATCGCGAAGACGTTCGACAACATCAACCGCGTTACTAAACGCTTCCGCTTTCGGTCTATGAGGGTACATGGACACACTCTCCCCTCTTGTTGCTATGCATCTACTAGATAGATCTCGCGTGATTGTAGGAAATTTTTTGAAATACTATGTTCCTCAACAGACACCCCACCGGAAGAAAACTCCTACAAGAAATCAATGCTTGGATTTAGGTACCCATTTTTGAATGGGTCCTTTGAGGTTAGCAACAAGGGTCTTAGGAAACCAAATAGACCATTCAATGTACTCATAAGAACCATGAATTTGGCATAAACATGCCCATCACTAGCACGACATAAAACAGAGGAAGGATTAAATTCGCTATCTTTGTTAAAATGGTGGTCTTCCCTTCTTGGAATTACCACCCATACCCATGGTCTTCTTCTTCTCAAGAGCACCCTCTGGCACCTTTATGAAGACTTGTTTGAGTGGGAGAGCTTGCTTGGCCTTGTTCTTCTTCTTATTCTTCTTTCACTTGGGTAAAAATCCAAACCCTTCCTTTGCCACAACTTCCTTTTGATTGCTCAAAAGGTCATTGAGGTTCTTCTCACGTTGTATGCAGGTCACAAGGCCTTTCCCAAGTTGCTCTTTACACTTGGCATTCTCCTCCACAAGATGCACATGCTCACAGTAAGGGTTAGTAGCATTGGAATTATCAATTAAAATAAAAGGAGGACAAGTAGTTATCTCCTTGGTTAAAATGGAAGTTGATCATAAGACTCCTTAAGGGAAGTATGAGCACCCTTCAAGGCCTTGTGAGCCTTGTCGAGTATGTCAAACTCCTCTTTGAGTCTATCATGGCCAGCCCCAAGTGCAACATTCTCGGATGTAATCACACGACTAAGAACAATAGCATGATCAAGATCTTTTTGCAATTTAGCAAGATCAAGGTTGTGTGACTCCTCAAGAGCCAAACGAAGACCTCGCTCTTCCTCAAGAGCAATGGAAAGATCCACAATCTCATCGGCATAATCACGACTATGTCCCTCCAACTTGAAGATCATATCCTCATGAGACTCAATGATGTCGTTGGCCTCACCAAGTTGTTCCAAGAGAGCAACAAAGTGCTTCTTGGTCTCACCTTTGAGCTTACTCACTAAATTATCAAAATCGCTCTCATCAACCTTCACCACCTCACTATCATCCACATAATCCAACAAAGAAGTAGTAGTGATAGTGGTTTTGATGTTGGAGGTTACCTTGTGGATACCCTTGGTCATGAGTGACGGTGTGTTAGGACCAAGAGTATATCGACTAGAGTGGTTTTAATGGGAGATTCAAAAAATCTTGTGAATGTTTTGAAGTGATCCCAAATACAGCAGCAGAAATAAGGTTCGGCAGAGAGGAACTCAATCAAGCATGCTATTGAGGAGCATAACTTTCAATGTGGAAGCAATAATGGTTCGACCATAGGATATCACAGGTTTGACAATAATGATGGTAATGCAATATACGAACAAGTGTAGTAGCATGACAGGAAACGTGATATGAACTATGAGGGAAAACTCGAGAAAGAACTATGACGAGGTGAAAGAAGGTAACACAGGGAAAACACAACAATCTAAATAAGATAAGCACGAGGAGAAATATGTATGACAAGGATGACTAAAAGGAATGAAGAGAGTGTAACAAGATGTGCCCGAACAATAACTAATGGGAACAAAAGAGATTACAGAAGTGAATGATATGCAATAGACAATGATTGATTAGATAAACTATCATCAATGAGCACAAAAGTAAACTGCTAAAGGTAATGCAGTGAAGTAGAATGAACCAGTGGTGCTCGATGGCGACAATTGCATTTGGTAGACAAGTTCACCCTCCTGCTAAAGGACTACATCTGTTTGGAGGGGTTGTGATTTAACACAGAAGATAAACTCTCACCACCCTATTCTCCTTCAACTCGGAGCTGTTCAGACTCTAGTTGATTTCACTCATGGTAGATACTTGTCGGCGATCTCCAAACCTTCGACAGACCCTCTTCACGAACCACAATCACTCTTGGTTGCTGAAGATCTTGCTCAGTGAAGATAACTACTCTTCAACACTCGAGTCGACACCTATCCGTCTAGAGAGAGCAGAACTCTCAAGACTAATAGGTACAAGAACTTAACTCAGAACTACTGTGATGCTCAACCACTATCTAAGTTTCGGCTCTTGATTTTTCTCTCGGTGGATCTTAAACTCAAATCACTCGGAGAGGGGTTGCTCAATCAATCTTCTCAGAAATCTTAAGCAGAGCAGCCAACGGGCAACGTTGGAGCGGGGCGGCTAATTATAGCCGCAGCCTTCCCTGAAGGGAAAAGACCAAATTGGACAGGTAGAGCAGCCAATGGTCAAATGACATGAGTCCGACGGTTGGAAATTGAGTGCAATGGTAACATTTCTTGCGGAGCAAGTAATGCTAACTCCTCAGTTCGAATGATATCTCGTGCAGCATGAACAACAACATCTACCACTACCAGGTAATCATTTGAAACATAAAGAGATTTCTCTCAGTCTCGCATAGGTTTGGGCTAAGCATCACAGCAGATCTAAGCTTTGAGAACCTATACCCCTCTTAATAGTATGGAGGTCCTACGACTCAGATAAATGAAATGAGAATAACAAAATGAATACTACGTCTTCACTTTATCTTTGACTTCCATTCGCTGCAGTCAACTTTCTTCGGACATAATCTCCAAACCAATTGCTTCACCTTAGCAATAATTTTCGAGGGGCTAACTTCTTCACATCAATCTTCTTGCCTACATGACTTCAACTAATGTAGCTCATTCTTCCCTGCAACGCAGATATTCTTCAGTGAAGTTCCTCAAACTTGACACCAGAGACAACATTCTCTTCGGTTCTGCATGGACTATTTATCTTTGTATGCACTAGCAAATAAATCTGTCGATGCCTAGTTCTGTCAATAATCTCCAAAACACAGGAGGGAAAAATTGCACAAACAATCTCCCCCTTTTTGGACAATTTTTGACAAAACAGAACACATCAAAGGATTGATAAAGGAATGGAATGTAGCGAAGGGTAACGAAAGACAAGAGATAATTACGAAGATAAAACACGCTCCCCCCTGAAAATATGCATCGTTTGGAGAATGCATAGGAGATAAAACAGACGGTAGCGAGAAGAACCTTCATATCAGTGACATTAACATATAATCTCATTCGAGGTCTCTTTCAATGCACTCGACAGTGTCTGGGATATTTCTTGTCACACACAATATTTGAAAAAAGACATGTTAGATAAACTGAATACTAAGAAATGATTTGTGACAAAGGATAATTCAAGAGAATTTTGCTCTGAGCACGGTTTGAATCCACACGAGATATAAGTTCCATGCAAGTTAGATACTCGAGGAGATTCAGATCAAGGGAAAACATGGGCATATTTCTCGGAGTAGATATACTTCAGACGTGGTTTTCCTGCAATAAGGATGATACGATGGATATATGCGAGGAAAAACAGCTTATATAGTAAGAATTTGCTTTCAAGTAGCAATAAGTTTGATCTAAAGCTACTTCCTTATCCTGCAAGGTTAGATAGCGAAAGATAATCATTAGAGCACATCTAAACATGAGACACATAAATTTTCAAGGAGTAAAATGTCTCTATTAGAGATGCATGAAATGCAATTCTCCTTGAAATGCCTTTACCCCTGCATGAAAGTTAAGTATCAAGGATAATTACTGCAAGGAAGTAATATTTTGATTTTGCCTGCAAACAGATAATTGGAAGCAAATAGCATTGTAGGGGGGGTTATTAACAGTACATGACGACCAAGTATATCAACACCACAAGCGGTGCTTTGAGTTTGAAAAGCAAATAGTTTGATGAAAGCCAAATAGTTCGATTGAAAAGCATATGGCGAATGGAAACACCCTGCAAATAACCCGCTTATGTATCACTTGATGTTCTTCTCCCCCTTTTTGTCAACGTGTCAAAAAAGAAAGAGAATGCATACGAGGAACTACTCGTCAGAAGAATCCTCAGAATCAGAATTCACACTGGTTGGCGAAGCACAACGAGTGATAGTCAAGGCTGAAGCAGGAGTTGTAGCATGGGCTTCGGTATTAGCTTCAGAAGTAGGAGTGCATGGTGCATCTAGCTTGTAGATAAATGTTCCAGCTGTGTCTTCAAGATCATCATCTGGTTCGACAAACAGCTGGTCGATGGATGTAGAATGATGACGAAGCACTAGGGTTTGACTTCGGATGCGATGAACTTCAAATAACTCCAGATAATCATATTATTTCTTGATACCCTTGGCAGATAGTTGCTTATGAGAATAATGCTTGCGCAGAAGGGTCCAGGAGCGCTCCTTTTGCTCCTTTTCATGCATGAGAGTTTGGCGATCATAATTGTGAAGCAGATTAAACTCAGACATCATTTCCAGCTTCACTTTCTGATCGAGCTTGATATGACTTTCCAAGGCTTGCTAAGTGCAAAGACAAATCTCATATAGTGGAGGATTTTCTTCATGAGGGATTTCAACCTTTGTTTTCTTGACTTTCGGAGCAGAAGCAGACACAGGAGTAGAGCCAGTTGCATCCATCGGTATCTTTCCTTTGCCGATGTCTTTCCCAATTGGAGAGTGTCACGAACTGGTGGCATAAAAACTTTTGGAGTATGGGGACAAATAAACTTTTCTTCAATGAGCTGCTTAATAGCAAACATGACCCAAGGTGCGTATGGCTTCAAAGCTTGAGGTCTATCAGCAGCGCAGGCCATGTTGTGAATGGAAAGATCCAGAATATCAAAATGAATTCCTTGAGCAATGGTTAGAAGAGCATTTCCCACGATGACATTGATGTTTTCTAGCCTGTTTGTTGGCGTGAGGGAGTTGCAGAGGATATAAAACATCACTTTGTTCTCATAGGCCAGATTCTTTGGATTTGCTTCAATGCATTCATCACCAACAAGTTTGGGGTCCATCAGCAGATGTAGTTGAGCTTCGAATACATCCCAATAGTGCAGCCTATGTTCACGAGCCATATCAAATTCACACTGAGGAAGATTCAATAGTGCTAAAAACTGATCCACCAAACATTTGATCTTTTCTTCTCCTGTCATCCATTCAAGGATCCAAGTATTGCTATTTGCAAGGTCTCCTGGGACATAAAGGGTGGCACAGAACTGAAGAATTACTTCATGATTCCAGCAATGATTGAAACAAAGGAAATTCTTCAGGAAGACTAGTTCAATTTGCTCAATGGTATGATGAAAACGGGGTAAACTTTTGAGCTCTGTGAAATCTAGAATCTTGTGCTTGAAAATGCAATTCTTGCCAAACAGAATACACGCATAATACACAGCCTATTCCTTTGTCCAGAATCTGTGTGACAACGAAGTTCTTTCTCCATCATATGGGCTGGTCCCAAAGAATGCAAGCTTCAAAAGATGAAGATGCTCATTAAATGCAGGACCATTCGGGCCATCTTCAACAGGAAACAAAGGAAATGTTTCCAGTGGGTTTCTTAGATGTTCTTCATAGCTCATTGCCTTGGTTTGAATGTCATCAGGTGCAGGCACATCTTCCTGAATGGGCTTGAGAGGATCACGAGGCATCCTTGACTTCTCTGGTACAGATAGCTTTGAGGCACTTGTCTGACCATCACTTTTGCTTGTTGGAACTCTTTCAGCGGCTTTCTAACTTTTAGGCACAAGGGCCTTTTATTTTTGTGTATTTTCTTCAGTTAGAGGCACAACAACCTCTTTCTTAGACACTTGGAGCACAATTGGTGCAGCAACTTTATCATGAGCCATCGGCTCTTCAGATTTTCTGTCTTCCTCTTTCCAACTGTGGTGCAGTGGAACGAGGGGCGGGATCAACATCCATCTGGGTAGGGGCACCAGATGATGCGACCGGGATGGTTTCATCTCGGGAAGCATTTAACTCCCCCTCATTCTTTTCAGTCCCCTCCTTATTTGATTTAGAGGGCTTAGCTTGCAAATCTCTCGGAGGCGATGGGTATGCCTTCTCAACTTCAAATTCCTCCTCAACATCATCAACTGGTGCTTGATGCTCAGGTGAAGCATTTCCTTCATCTTTCTTTTCCAGGAAAATATCAACCACATCAGGTTGTTCTTCAACTGTTGGACTGAGAATAATAACCTCCATATGGCCAGCTTGCTACATTGGTTCATCCTCGTGAGATGGATATGGTGGAACCTAATGCAAGGGAGTAATAGTATCAAGTGGAGCATCAACAGCAACAGTCTGAAGGCAGCGATTTGTGTTTCCTTTCGGGTTGCTGGCTCTCGCTCTGGCCTTCTGATGTTTTTCTTCCTTGATTCTTCTTCGAGCAAGATCTGCCTTGCGGTCAATATCCTTGTTTCTGATGTCTCATAACTGGGACAACTCCATGTGCAGTCGCAAATGCCAATCAATTTTACCATTGCACATGATACTGAGAGCCTTGGTGAGATCAACAATCTCTTTGTTCAGATTATTTTTTCGGCTTTAGTGTTGGCATCTCTCCTCATTTGCTCGAGAACTTGCTTGTCCTTGACAGCCTGATTCAGTTTCCTGGATATTTTCCTCGGCTCAATGAATTTCTTTGTTACCATATTGGCAACATCATCAGGCAATCCCAGACACTGATATCATCAGATTTCACATAATATGCAGCACTGTCAATAACACCGACCAAGAACTTGAAATCATACTTCTGTTCCTCTGTGGAAGCAGGAACATTTGATCTCGCCTTCTTAGCAGACGCATCAGCAATTCCTTCAGACTGCAGCTTTCTCTTTGTTGCGGACTTAGACAATGATCTCGGTGATTTCCTTGGAGATGACAAAACTTTCAATAGTGAGGAGCTCAAAGATGGCTTGTTTAGACTGGCACGTTGACCATACATAGGAATTTCATCAGCAGCATCTTTGCTAGATGACCCATCAGATGAGTCAGAAACAACCTTCTTGGATTTCTTGACGGTGGTTTTCTTTCGGGGAGCACGAGGGGAAACAGATTTCCTGACCTTGATTTCCTTTCGAGCAGAGGGACGATCCTTCTTCTTCTGGGTGTCTTGCTGAGTCAGTGCAATGTTTTGAGCTTCAACTTTGTTTTTCTTCACTTACCTAGCTTCACGCTCGGCTTTGGCCTTCGCCCTCTTAGCCACTTCCTCGGGAAAAACATTTATGGTTTTGAGGGGGTCAGGATGAGCATTTTCAGGCTGAGGTGGTCTGACTTCTTCATCATCAGGGCCAAAGCAGCTTTCAGCAATGCAATCATTCCAAGGTAGAGTGAAGGCAAACAAGATATGATACTTCTTGCAAACATTTTCATAATTGTACCATTTCTAAGCCCAGTGGCAGCGAATCCTTTGAAGCATGTTGTTGCGTTCAGTCGCTATTTCACCAGGTGGAGTTTTATAACTTTCAGGATCAAACATCTCAATAGTAGTGTTCTTTTCTCTGGCACGACCACCTTTTTGGGATTGCCATGAGAGAAAAGTGTTAGAGCATCAGTGATCAATTCATCCTCGGGCTGACTGTGAATAGACGGAACTTCCTCACTTTCTTCTTCAGATTTAGACACGGGTTTCTTCTTTGGTGCTTTGGGAGGCTTTGAAGATTTTCCTCGTCCTGTCAATCTCATTCGTTCAGACATGGGTGGCAACTGAGGCAATTATCCTTCAGAACCAGAATGCTCTTCCGAACTTTGTGCCATGACCAACCTGTGAAGAGAATAGATATGAGGGGAAATGGGGTAGGGTCACAACCATGCAGAGAAGGTGTTTTGAACGAAAAGAATGTTTTTGGAAGACACAAGGAATCCATAGATGACTTAGAGAAAGATATCCTCGATAGATTTTAAACTATCCATAGCATGTTCAAAGTCGAGTAAAGGCTATCTAACCTTTTGGATAAGCATACATGAACCCTAGATCGAGGAGAACTAGTACGAGGAAGACCTACAAACCATACTAGTTGAAACTTAGTTAATCCTAAAGATCTAACGCAAAGAATAAATCAATGAAAAAACAGCCACGGTATGAACTTCCCTAAAAACTAAGATGAGGACAGGAGCAATCCAAGATCTAAGCGACCTAACTTGGCAACCTAGATCAACTACGACAATGCAGGAGGAAGAGTTACCGCACGGGCGTGAACAACCACGTCGAGGCTTCACCGGAGTAGCACGGCGAGGTTCCTCGCTTGAGTTGCTTCGAGCAAGGGCTCAGGTGGTGGACGCGGGTGAGAGGAACGGGAGAAAGGAGATGCAGAGAGGGGTATATATATAGGCAGAGAGCAGAACCACCTCTCTGAAATCTATAGCCCACGCTTGCAGGACGTTCCGCATTCGATGGACACAATCACGATCGTGGGGATCGTGGGCACGTGGCAACTGATATGTATCCAACGTATCTATAATTTTTGATTGTTTCATGCTATCATATTACCCCTTTTGGATGTTTATGGGCTTTATTTTACACATTTATATCATTTTTGGGACTAACCTACTAACCGGAGGCCCAGCCCGTATTGTTGTTTTTTTTGCCTATTTTAGTATTTCAAAGAAAAGGAATATCAAACGGAGTCCAAACGGAATGAAACCTTCGGGAGCGTGATTTTTTGGAACGAACATGATCCAGAGGACTTGGAGTGCAAGTCAAGAAGCAATCGAGGCGGCCAGGAGATAGGAGGGCGTGCCCACCCCTACAGGGCGCGCCCCCTGCCTCCTGGGCCCCTCAGGCAGCCACCGACGTACTTCTTCCTCCTATATATACCTACGTACCCCGAAAAAATCCAGGGAGCCAACGAAAAACAATTTCCACCATCGTAACCTTCTGTATCTGCGAGATCCCATCTTGGAGCCTTCGTCGGTGCTCTGCCAGAGGGGGAATCGACCATGGAGGGCTTCTACATCAACACCATAGCCCCTCTGATGAGTTGTGAGTAGTTTACCACAGACTTTCGGGTCCATAGTTATTAGCTAGATGGCTTCTTCTCTCTTTTTGGATCTCAATACAATGTTCTCCCCCTCTCTTGTGGAGATCTATTCGATGTAACTCTTTTTGCGGTGTGTTTGTCGAGATCCGATGAATTGTGGGTTTATGATCAAGTTTATCTATGAGAAATATTTGAATCTTCTCTGAATTCTTTTATGTATGATTGAGTTATCTTTGCAATTCTCTTCGAATTATTAGTTTGGTTTGGCGTACTAGATTGATCTTTCTTGCCATGGGAGAAGTGCTTAGCTTTGGGTTCAATCTTGCGGTGTCCTTACCCAGTGACAGCAGGGGTTGCAAGGCACGTATTGTATTGTTGCCATCAAGGATAAAAAGATGGGGTTTATATCATATTGCTTGAGTTTGTCCCTCTACATCATGTCATCTTTCTTAATGTGTTACTCTATTCTTATGAACTTAATACTCTAGATGCATGCTGGATAGCGGTCGATGTGTGGAGTAATAGTAGTAGATGCAGGCAGGAGTCGGTCTACTTGTCGCGGACGTGATGCCTATATACATGATCATGCCTAGATAATCTCATAATTATTCGCTTTTCTATCAATTGCTTCACAATAATTTGTTGACCCACTGTAATACTTATGCTATCTTGAGAGAAGCCACTAGTGAAACCTATGGCCCCCGGGTCTATCTTTTATCATATAAGCTTTCAATCTACTTTTATTTGCATCTTTACTTTTCGCATCTATATTATAAAATACCAAAAATATATTTATCTTACCATACTATCTCTATCAGATCTCACTTTCGCAAGTGGCCGTGAAGGGATTGACAACCCCTTTACTGTGTTGTTTGCGAGTTCTTTGTTTGTTTGTGTAGGTGCGTGGGACTTTTGAGGAGCCTCCTACTGGATTGATACCTTGGTTCTCAAAAACAGAGGGAAATACTTACACTACTATTGCTGCATCACCCTTTCCTCTTCAAGGAAAACCAATGCAAGCTCAAGACGTAGCAAGAAGGATTTCTGGCGCCTTTTCCAGGGAGGTCTTCGCTCAAGTCAAGACATACCAAGTACCCATCACAAACTCATCTCCCTCGCATTTACATTATTTGCCATTTGCCTCTCGTTTTCCTCTCCCCCACTTCACCCTTGCCATTTTATTTGCCCTCTCTTTCCCAATCTCTCTCTTTTGTTAGCCTTCTTCTTCCTCGCTTTTGTTTGTCGTTATGTCTGAAATTGGGGAGATTATCGTTGATATGGACAATATTGATAACATGGAAAATTCTGAGGCTCCGGCTGAAGAACCCCCTATCTTGCATACTAAAAAGTTTCGAATCAGTAGTGGTAACATTATTGGAAAAGGTGTTATTCAAGATTTCTTTACTTGTGCCGGTGCTTTACCTTCCATGGGTGGTTCTATTCTTCATAGAACTAGTAGTCTTGCGGATGCTATCGTTATGCTTGTAGTTGAACTTGAAAGACAATTTATGCATATGCATCCTTGCATACAAAGAATTTTCTTAGAATTTTCCAATATTGAGCATTCTTCTGTTAAGCACGTTGTTACTATCTTTTTGGCTCATGAATTTAGATTTATAATAAGAGAGGCCAAAGAAATCTTTGCGCACTATAGGGTGGACGCTGGTCGTCCTCCCATAGAGGCGGTCCTCTTCGATCAAGAGGAAATTAGGCGTTTTCAATCTTCGGACTATGTTGCTTTCAGTGAAAACCTTAGAAAAAAGGTTCCTACCAATATCCTAGTTGATAGAATTTCCGAACTTAATAATGCTTTTGCTCTTCGAAATAATGAGCTAGGATACTCTCCTGAGTATAGGCTCACGAGATTTTGCCAAAAGAATGCTTATAGTGATGAATTAGTTGTTCATTATGAAGGGCCAAAGGAGGAACCCGTTCCTCCTGTGATTGATCTTGGGGACTTTTGTCCCGCTAGATTTACCCTTTTGATTACTTTTGCTTGCCTCAAAGAAAACTTGCTACTGAACGTAGAGAATACGAGATGAGTTTTCAAGATCTATCTTATTATTATGGCACTACCAAGATCTATCTTTGCTTTTATGCCTACCTAAAGGCGTTAAACCATAGCGCTAGTTGGGAGGCAACCCAATTTTATTTGTGTTTGTTGTTTTCATTTTTGTTTAGTAATAAATTTTGCATCTACCTTCTGTATAGATGTGTTTTTATGTTTTAATTAGTGTTTGTTCCAAGTAGAACCTATAGGATAACCTATGGTGATAGTTAATTTGATTCTGCTGAAAAACAGAAACTTTGCACACATGAAATTAGTTTTATTAAATCACAGAAATGTGATTTTGCGTTGATTCTTTTTTATGCTGATCAATAGACAAATTGCCCAGGACTTTCTATTTTTGTAGGATTTTTAAAGTTCCAGAAGTTTGCGTTAGTTACAGATTGCTACAGACTGTTCTATTTTTGACAGATTCTATTTTTCGTGTGTTGTTTGCTTATTTTGATGCATCTATGGGTAGTATTAAGTGGTATGAACCATAGAGAACTTGGAATACAGTAGTTTAACATCAAAATAAATAAATAATGAGTTCATTATAGTACCTTATGTGGTGGTTTTGTTTTCTTTCACTAACGGAGCTTATGAGATTTCCTGTTGAGTTTTGTGTTGTGAAGTTTTCAAGTTTTGGGCAAAGATTTGATGGACTATGGAATAAGGAGTGGCAAGAGCCTAAGCTTGGGGATTCCCAAGGCACCCCAAGATATTCAAGAGTAGCCAAAATCCTAAGCTTGGGGATGCCCCGGAAGGCATCCCCTCTTTCGTCTTTGTTCATTGGTAACTTTACTTGGAGCTATATTTTTATTCGCCACATGATATGTGTTTTGCTTGGAGCGTCGTGTATGATATTAGTCTTTGCTTTTTAGTTTACCACAATCATCCTTGCTGTACACACCTTTTGGGAGAAGCCCACTTGATTAGAATTTATTAGAATACTCTATGTGCTTCACTTATATCTTTTGAGCTAGATAGTTTTTGCTCTAGTACTTCACTTATATCTTTTAGAGCACGGCGGTGGCTTAATTTTATAGAAATTGCTAGTCTCTCATGCTTCACTTATATTATTTTGAGAGTCTTTTAGAACAGCATGGTATTTGCTATGGTTATAAAATTGGTCCTAGAATGGTAGGCATCCAAGTTGGGTATAATAAAAACTATCATAGGAAGTGAATTGGATGCTATGATCAATTTGATACTTGATAATTGTTTTGAGATATGGAGGTAGTGATATTAAACACATGCTAGTTGGGTGATTATGAATTTAAAGAATGCTTGTGTTGAAGTTAGCAAGTCCCTTAGCATGCACGTATGGCTAAAGTTGTGTAACAAATTTGAAACATGAAGTGTACTTGGATTGTGCATCCTTATGAGTGGCGGTCGAGGACGAGCGATGGTCTTTCCCTACCAATCTATCCCTCTAGGAGCATGCGCGTACTGCTTGGTTTTTGATGACTTCTAAATTTTTGCAATAAGTATATGAGTTCTTTTGACTAATGTTGAGTCCATGGATTAGACACACTTTTACCTTTCCACCATTGCTAGCCTCTTCGGTACCGTGCATTGCCCTTTCTCACCTTGAGAGTTGGTGCAAACTTCGCCGGTGCATCCAAACCCCGTGATACGATACACTCTATCACACATAAACCTCCTTATATCTTCCTCAAAGCAGCTACCATACCTACCTATTATGGCATTTCCATAGCCATTCCGAGATATATTGCCATGCAACTTTCCACCGTTCCGTTCATCATCATCATGACATACATTACTTTTGTCATATTGCCATTGCATGATCATGTAGTTGACATCGTATTTGTTGCAAAGCCACCATGCATAATTTTTCATACATGTCACTCTTGATTCATTGCACCATCCCGGTACACCGTCGAGGCATTCATATAGAGTCATATCTTGTTCTAGTTTCGAGTTGTAATTCATGTGTTGTAATCAATAAAAGTGTGATGATCATCATTATTAGAGCATTGCCCAAAAAGAAAAAAAAGAAAGGCCAAAAGAAAAAAAGAAAGGCCAAAGAAAAAAAAAGAAAAAAAAAGAAAAAAGGGAAAAAATAAAAAGGGGCAATGTTACTATCTCTTTTTCCACACTTGTGCTTCAAAGTAGCACCATGTTCTTCATATAGCGAGTCTCATATATTGTGCTTCAAAGTAGCACCATGTTTTTCATATAGTGTGTCTCATATGTTGTCACTTTCATATACTAGTGGGAATTTTTCATTATAGAACTTGGCTTGTATATTCCTACGATGGGCTTCCTCAAATGCCCTAGGTCTTCGTGAGCATGCAAGTTGGATGCACACCCACTAGTTTTCTTTTGTTGAGCATTCATTTATAGCTCTAGTGCATCCGTTGCATGGAAATCCCTACTCCTCATATTGTAATCAATTGATGGGCATCTCCATAGCCGGTTGATTATCCTCGACAATGTGAGACTTTCTCATTTTTTTCTTCTCCACACAATCCCCATCATCATATTCTATTCCACCCATAGTGCTATATCCATGGCTCACGCTCATGTATTGCGTGAAAGTTGAAAAGTTTGAGATTATTTAAGTACAAAACAATTGCTTGGGTTGTTATCGGGGTGTAGAATTTGGGAACATTTTTGTGTGACGAAAATGAAGCATAGCCTAACTATATGATTTTGTAGGGATGAACTTTCTTTAGCCATGTTATTTTGAGAAAACATGATTGTTTGATTAGTATGCTTGAAGTATTACTATTTCTTTTGTTAATATGAACTTTTATTTTGAATCATTTGGATTTGAACATACATGCCACAATAAAGAAATTTACATTGGGAATTATGCTAGGTAGCATTCCACATCAAAAATTCTGTTTTTATCGTTTACCTACTCGAGGACGAGCAGGAATTAAGCTTGGGGATGCTTGATACGTCTCCAACGTATCTATAATTTTTGATTGTTTCATGATATTATATTACCCCTTTTGGATGTTTATGGGCTTTATTTTACACATTTATATCATTTTTGGGACTAACCTACTAACCGGAGGCCCAGCCCGTGTTGCTGTTTTTTGCCTATTTCAGTATTTCAAAGAAAAGGAATATCAAACGGAGTCCAAACGGAATGAAACCTTCGGGAGCGTGATTTTTTGAACGAACATGATCCAGAGGACTTGGAGTGCAAGTCAAGAAGCGATCGAGGTGGCCAGGAGATAGGAGGGCGCGCCCACCCTTACAGGGCGTGCCCCCTGTCTCCTGGGCCCCTCAGGCGGCCACCGACGTACTTCTTCCTCCTATATATACCTACGTACCCCGAAAAAATCCAGGGAGCCAACGAAAAACAATTTCCACCATCGTAACCTTCTGTATCTGTGAGATCCCATCTTGGAGCCTTCGTCGGTGCTCCGCCGGAGGGGGAATCGACCATGGAGGGCTTCTACATCAACACCATAGCCCCTCTGATGAGTTGTGAGTAGTTTACCACAGACTTTCGGGTCCATAGTTATTAGCTAGATGGCTTCTTCTCTCTTTTTGGATCCCAATACAATGTTCTCCCCCTCTCTTGTGGAGATCTATTCAATGTAACTCTTTTTGCGGTGTGTTTGTCGAGATCCGATGAATTGTGGGTTTATGATCAAGTTTATCTATGAGAAATATTTGAATCTTCTCTGAATTCTTTTATGTATGATTGAGTTATCTTTGCAATTCTCTTCGAATTATCAGTTTGGTTTGGCGTACTAGATTGATCTTTCTTGCCATGGGAGAAGTGCTTAGCTTTGGGTTCAATCTTGCGGTGTCCTTACCCAGTGACAGCAGGGGTTGCAAGGCACGTATTGTATTGTTGCCATCAAGGATAAAAAGATGGGGTTTATATCATATTGCTTGAGTTTGTCCCTCTACATCATGTCATCTTTCTTAATGTGTTACTCTATTCTTATGAACTTAATACTCTAGATGCATGCTGGATAGCGGTCGATGTGTGGAGTAATAGTAGTAGATGCAGGCAGGAGTCGGTCTACTTGTCGCGGACGTGATGCCTATATACATGATCATGCCTAGATAATCTCATATTATTCGCTTTTCTATCAATTGCTCGACAGTAATTTGTTCACCCACCGTAATACTTATGCTATCTTGAGAGAAGCCACAAGTGAAACCTATGGCCCCCGGGTCTATCTTTTATCATATAAGCTTTCAATCTACTTTTATTTGCATCTTTATTTTTGCATCTATATTATAAAATACCAAAAATATATTTATCTTATCATACTATCTCTATCAGATCTCACTTTCGCAAGTGGCCGTGAAGGGATTGACAACCCCTTTATTGCGTTGGTTGCGAGTTCTTTGTTTGTTTGTGTAGGTGCGTGGGAATTTTGAGGAGCCTCCTACTGGATTGATACCTTGGTTCTCAAAAACTGATGGAAATACTTATGCTACTATTGCTGCATCACCCTTTCCTCTTCAAGGAAAAACAACGCAAGCTCAAGACGTAGCAGCAACCGTTACCTGCGAAAAACTTGGGAGGAAAGGAGACCGAAAGGTTTGAGGAAGGGAAAATGCCAAAATGGATAAAAGTTTGAAGTTGATTTCTTTCACAACCAAGGACGTCGAAAAGAAATTTTCTTCAGATCAACTTGCATGTTTATGACAGACGGCATGGATTTGGATGAGAAAGAATCGAGGGATAAAAGGGTCCGAAACAAAACACTCAGCCAGAAGAGCAAACACAAACACATGGAGCTATGAGTGAATTGTTCATTGGACGAAATACAAACTCGCGAAAAGAAAACAAACACACGAAGGAAAGCAAATAATAACAAAGAACGAGCACCAATAACATGGATCTCAGGGCTAAGGATAAATGATCAGAATCCCTGAGAGAGTTCTTGCACGCGGGGCTAATTCTTCTTTGCAACCCACACTTGTGTTGGCAGCGAGTATCTCACTTGTTTTGTCCGAGCATGAACATTCCTTCGATAAGTTCTGTAGTTCACCTGTGTACTACGAGAGTAATCATATGAATATGCATTAAAATTATTTCCTGAGACATGAGCATAATGATTTGATGAGGTACGCATGTACTCCTTTTGTAGAAGTATTGACCGATACACATTCGGCGAACTTCCAGCACTGATCTGCTAATCATAATTCTTTCCTTGAAGAGAATTACTCTACATGTTCAAGTTAGCAGGGACACATAAATTTTCAATGATGCACTTCTTCAACTAATTTTCTTTTTGGGTGAACCATACCTCCAATTAGTCCCAACATACTGAGCGAAAACCTTACCATTAAGTTGTTTGAAGAACTTGTAATTTGAGTCATCAGACTTGTTAGAAACAACAGAAATAGGAGTATCAATCCAGACAGAATTGCAGGTTCGAGAGTTTTACTTTTAGCAAGAACCCAACTCGTTCAAGGATATTGCTCGGGAGTCAAGTAGGTTCCATCAACGTTGAGTTTTCTTTCCAATCCTTCCTTTCAGGGTTTTTTGTGCAATATAGACTTCTTGAGCACATCACACAGAGTTTGATGTCCCTTGAGGCTCTTTAGCATTCTTGTCTAAAGCAAGTTCTTTAACCTGCGATTTTCATCAGTGATAGCAACAAGTTCCTCGGAAGAGGGGTTAGAATTATCGTTCATAGTTGTTGCAAAGTTCTCGATAATAGCATTAGAAGTTTTAGCATTTGAATCAGCATTGCTACGTTCTAGGCATTTTAAGAAAGGAGGCACAAAATCATCAGGAAGACAATTAGATTGCTCGGCAAAGAGAGAAGTTTTTTCTTTCTCAAGAACGTTATGAGACTCTTTCAATGGCTCGAGTTCTTGATTCTTGTTAAGGAGTTCATCTGATAAACTCTCATAGTTGACTGTAAGGGAATCATATCGGTTGGAAAGATTATCAATAGTTGAAGAAAAAGCATCATGCTCTTCGATCAACTTTTGATTCTTCTCCATCTCTTCGACCAGTAATCCTTCAGTTTTCCTAAGATTCTTCTCAAGCATTTCAAGCTCGTCTTGCTGAGATTGTGCAATCTTAACCAGTTTAGCATAGGCAATGTATTCAGGAGAATATCCATTCATGGATTTTTGGTGTTTTGCCGATACCTGATCCTTAGAGGTCTTTGCCATGAGACAGAATGCGATTGGTTCATCATCACTTCAAACATCATCATCAGTGTCTGATTTGAGTGATTTTTCTCAGATGACTCATAGGCAACAAAGGCATTGCTCCTTCCTATCCTTCTGTTAAGCTCTTCATCATCTGATTCTGATTCGGATGTTTCATGTTCAAATTCCATCTTCAGTTCAGCACATACTCTGTTTATCTATGATATCTTATTCATATTTGATTTGATGGTTGCTTTGGCTTGCACGTCAGTGACTGGTCTCGTCGAAGAGGATGAGGAAGGTTCATATTTCTTTGATAGCTTAGTATGATGATCCATTCAAGTGAATCCATTACAGTGAAGATATTTCCATCGGTTGCTAGGTTTTCCTTCCTAGCAAGGACAGTCTTCTATGAGGTGACCGAATTGTTTGCACTTGAAGCACTTTATTTCTTTCGGTGGTAACTTTCTTGAAGATTCAGGCAAGTCAAATTCATCATCATTTGTGAGACATAGATTTTGTCTTCTGAGATCACTTAGCCTTTCTATGAGCATTTCAACTTCCCTTGTGATAGTGTGTTGATTCTCGACATCTTCTTCTTTTGAGCTGCCATATGTGTGAAAGAATTTTGTCTTCACCTTCCGAAGAAGATTCTTGATCTTCATTTTCAAGTTCCATCTTTTCTGCATGAATAGACAACAGCATCATGATCTCAACATAGTGAAGTAATTCATAGTCTCGTCTTTGCTTGATTTCAGCTACTATTGAATCGAAGGTTGCATCAAGATCACTCAGTAGCTTGTTAACCACATCTCTATTGGTGATATTTGTTACTCCTCATTGATGTAGTGTTTTGACAATATTCGTCAACCGATCATTGAGTTCCATAGCACTTTCTTTATGAAGACTTCTGAAACCAGCAAACATGGCACGAAGCATTTGAGTGTGAGCAAACGTTCTGGTGATGAATTCTTCATGAGCATTTTTTATCGCATCCCATAGTTGCTTTACAGTGTCAAGCTTTTGGAATCGAATGAAAATGTCTTCCGAAAGACTGCCACAGGTAATATATTTTGCTTGTGCATTTAACCGCAGCATAGCTTTGTCATCGGAATTGGGAGCATCAGGTTGTTGAATGGTGTACTCGTTTTCCACAATCTGCAACAGATCTATGTTGATGGCTTAAAGTCTGATTCTCATTCTTCTCTCCAGTAGACATAGTCATTTCCATAAAAGATAGGAAACCTTTCAAAGTGCAAGGATCTACCTACATATGACATACTCAAAACTCCAAGGTTGTTAGACCTCTAATACACATAGACGGGGAGTACCTGCTCTGGTACCAATTGTTAGGACTGAGAGTATATAGAACAAAGGGGGGTGAATGGGAGATTCAAAAATTCTTGCAAATGTTTTGAACTGATCCCAAACACAGCAGCGAAAATAAGGTTCGGTAGAGAGGAACTCAATCAAGCACGTTGTTGAGGAACATAACTTTCAATGTAGGAAGCAATAATGGTTCGAGCAAAGGATATCACAGGTTTGACAATAACGATGGTAATGTGATATACGAACAAGTGTAGTAGCATGAGAGAAAATGCGATATGAACTATGAGGGAAAACTCGAGAAAGAACTATGACGAGGTGAAAGAAGGTAACACATGGAAAACACAACAGTCTAAATAAGATAAGCACGAGGAGAAATATGTATGACAGGGATGACAAAAGTGAATGAAGAGAATGTAACAAGATGTGCTTGAACAATAACTAATGTGAACAAAAGAGATTACAGAAGTGAATGATATGCAACACACAATGATTGATCAGATAAACTATCGTCATGGAGCACGAAAGTAAACTGCTGAAGGTAATGCGGTAAAGTAGAATGAACTAGTGGTGCTTGATGGCTACAGTTGGATTTGGTACACCAGTTCACCTTTCTGCCAAAGGACTACATCTGGTTGGAGGGGTTGTGATTTAACACATAATATAAACTCACTTCGCCCTATTCTCCTTCAACTTAGAGCTGATCAGACTCCAGTTGATTTCACTCGTGGTAGATACTTGTCGGAGATCTCCAAACCTTCGATAGACCCTCTTCGAGAACCACAATTACTCTTGATTGTTGAAGATCTTGCTCGGTGAAGACAACTACTCTTCAACACTCGATCCGACACCTATCCATCTAGAGAGTGTGTAGCTCTCAAGAGTAATAGGTACAAGAACTCTAACTCAGAACTACTGTGATACTCAACCACTGTCTAAGTTTTGGCTCTTGATTTTTCTCTCGGTGGATCTTAAACTCAAATCACTCGGAGAGGGGTTGCTCAATCAATCTTCTAAGAAATCGTAAGCAGATCAGCCAACAGGCAATGTTGGAACTTGAGAACAACGGTAATATTTCTTGCTGGGCAACTAATGCTAACTCCTCAGTTTGAAAGATATCTCCTGCAACACGAACAACAACGTCTACTACTGCCAGGTAATCATTCGAAACATAAAGAGATTTCTCTCAGTCTCGCATAGGTTTGGGCTAAGCATCACAGCGGATCTAAGCTTCGAGAACCTATACCCCTCTTAATAGCACAAAGGTCCTATGACTCAAATAAATGAAAAATTAACAACGAAATGAATACTACGTCTTCACTTTGTCTTCTACTTCCATTCGTCGCAGTCAACTTTCTTGGGACAAAATCTCCGAACCAATTGCTTCATGTCAGCCATAATTTTCGAGTGGCTAACTTCTTCACATTAATATTCTCGCCTAAATGACTTCAACTAATGTAGCTCATTCTTCTTGTCTTCGGTGAAGTTCCTCGAATTTGACACCGGAGACAACATTCTATTTGGTTTTGCATGGTCTATTTCTCTCTATATGCACTAGCAAACAAATCAGTCCATGCCTGTTTCTGCCAACAATCTCCAAAACACATGAGGGAAAATATTGCACCAACACAGTGTCCTGGACTAGGAGGTACTCACCACGTCTTCTCCCCACCAGGTGGGTTGGGACGAGCGCCCTTGAGGGAGTCCTGGACTAGGGGGTGTCCGGATAGCCGAACTATCATCATCGGCCGGACTCCAAGACTATGAAGATACAAGATTGAAGACTTCGTCCCGTGTCCGGATGGGAGTTTCCTTGGCGTGGAAGGCAAGCTTGGCGATACGGATATGTAGATCTCCTACCATTGTAACCGACTCTGTGTAACCCTAGCCCTCTCCGGTGTCTATATAAACCGGATGGTTTTAGTCCGTAGGACGAACAACAATCATACCATAGGCTAGCTTCTAGGGTTTAGCCTCCTTGATCTCGTGGTAGATCTACTCTTGTAATACCCACATCATCAATAGCAATCAAGCAGGACGTAGGGTTTTACCTCCATCAAGAGGGCCCGAACCTGGGTAAAACATCGTGTCCCTTGTCTCCTGTTACCATCCGCCTAGACGCATAGTTCGGGACCCCCTACCCAAGATCCGCCGGTTTTGACACCAACATTGGTGCTTTCATTGAGAGTTCCTCTGTGCCATCGCAATCAGGAGGGATGCCTTTTCCCGTCTTTAAAGACGGCGCCGTCGCCAAGGGAGCTTTGGCCACCGGCCAAACTATCCGGCTTGGTGGTTTTCTTATGACCGCCTGTTCGGCCACCGCTCCGACAATGACCTCTCGGGTCATCAAAAGCGATCTTCACGTCAACTCGGAATTCGCCGAGCAGCTAGATCCGATGGAGCTCTCCTCCGTAAATGAGCTCTTGGATCGCATCGCCGCCCTAGGAGTCGCTACAGACTACGATCAGATTGGGCTTAAAACCGATCTGAGAGAAATTAACTCTCCCCAGGCTACCCACCACATTACTGTGGTAGAGGAACAACGCGGCGACTCTTCTTCTATTTTAAAGACTAGTTATGTCCGGATTCCCGATCCCTCCATGCCGGATTCCCGCGGAGGGACGGATGTCAATCAAGTACTGAACCTGAAGTCAGGCATCGGACCAGATTTGTTGGATAACATCCAGCAATCCAAGCTTCCAAATCCGGAAACTTCTCGGCCTTCGAGCCTTAGATTGGGCGGGATTCCGAATTTAATTCCGCCCGGCCACCCAAACATAAGCGATCTATCTCAAATACAGCAAGAGCCCGATGAAACAGTACATCATTACTGGGCCAGATTCCTCCTGGTTATGGACAGGATAAAGGACTGCCATGAGGAAAGCGCAATCTCAATTTTCTGCAACAATTGCACAGACAAGGGAATCATGAACGCCATAAGTCGTCGTGAAGTTACACGCTTCGCCGACCTGGCGACCATAGTACAAAAATACTGTGTGATGGAGAGTGCCTGGAAAGCTGAAACCAGGTTTTGGGACAATCCGGCCCTGAACATAACCCTAGTTCGAAATAAAAGGGTGCGTCATACTCAAGCACCTGGGTCAAAAACCAAAAAGCAAAAAACCCCTAAAGGGCACAGAACCGTACTAGAGGGATGGCTCAATGGACCCTGTAAAATCCATAGTACAGAGGGCGCCACTCCAACACATAGCGTTCGAGCATGTTGGATACTACGGCAGGTGGCCAAAAGTGGCGAAGGTTTTCTAGCCCCGGGTAACCAGCCCAACAGTATCAGTACGGTATTAATAGTCTTCGAGACTTTCGCATCAAATAAGATGCGGAAACGAACAATCCGCAGCCTCGCCGGAGTCTACCAAGTAGCAACAACAAATCCATCGAGCGACACAGCTATCACCTTCAATGCCGGCGACGAACCTAAATTCCGAACAGCCCGAGCACCAGCCACATTGGTCCTCAGTTCGATAGTGGACGGCTTTCGTCTTACCAAGGTACTCATGGATGGCGGCAGCGGATTAAACCTCGTCTACGAGGAAACCCTCCAAAAAATGGAAATAGACTGGAGCCAAGCAGCACAACCTTTAGAGGAATAATCCCTAGTCGGGAAGTACGCTGCACAGGAAAAATCACACTAGATGTAGTGTTCGGCTCACCAGACAATTACAGGTCCGAGGAGGTCACATTCCAAGTGGCCCCGTTCGGCAGCGCATATCACGCCTTGTTAGGGCGAGAGGCATTCACAATTTTCCAAGATACCCCATTACGGGTACATGAAGCTTAAAATGCCCGGGCCCAATGGAATCATCACTCTTGTCAGTGATCCAGATATAGCACTCCGCGCTGAAAATAAGACAGCCGCACTAGCCCTAGAGGCACTATCCGAAGCCCTAGCGGCATAGGAACTCACTTCGCTGCGCTCCACGGTGAATAGGGACGATGTGATACTCGATAAGAGATCTAAGTCCACCTCTTTTAAACCAGCAGACGAAATAGTCAAATTCCAGGTCCATCCAACAGACCCCACAAAGACGGCCTCCATTGGGGCATAATTAAACCCTGATGTAGAAGCCGCACTACGAGAATTCCTTCGGGAAAATTGGGACATTTTTGCCTGGCACCCTTCAGATATGCCAGGAATCCCACGCAGGCTGGAAGAACACAGCCTAAATATCCTAAAAGGATTCAAGCCAGTCAAACAGGCTCTTCGGTGATTTTCCGAACCCAAAAGACAGGCAATGGGAGAGGATCTAGCCAAACTCTTAGAAGCCGGATTTATCATAGATATAAAACATCCGGACTGGCTAGCAAACCTGGTAATGGTACCAAAAAAGGACAAATCCTGGCGCCTTTGTGTCGATTTCAAAGACCTTAACAAGGCATGTCCAAAGGATCCTTTCCCCCTCCCCCGCATCGACCAAATCATCGATGCTACCGCAGGGCACGATTCATTGTGCTTCCTCGACGCATACTCCGAATACCATCAAATCAATATGGCGGAAGCAGACCAGGCCGCAACGGCATTCATTACTCCATACGGGCCATTCTGCTTCAACACAATGCCCTTCGGACTCAAAAACGCCGGCGCAACATATCAGCGCATGATTCAGACATGTCTGGCTACCCAGATAGGCAAAACAGTGGAGGCATACGTAGACGATGTGGTCGTTAAGACCAAACACGTCGAAACTCTAGTAGACGATTTGAGGCTTACATTCGACAACCTCCGAGCATATGCCATTAAGCTCAACCCGGAAAATTGTGTTTTCGGCGTACCAGCTAGAAAGCTCTTGGGCTTCATTGTATCCGGTAGAGGAATTGAAGCAAACCCAGCCAAGATCCGAGCTCTGTCACAATTGGATATCCCAAAAGACCTCAAACAAATACAAAAACTAATTGGATGTGTGGTGGCTCTAAGCCGCTTCATCTCCCGTTTGGGAGAAAAGGCACTGCCCCTCTATTGCCTCCTCCAGCGCACCGAACACTTCGAATGGACGGATGCCGCCACGGCCAGACTCGAAGAAATTAAGGCCATATTGGCAACAAATCCGGTCCTGGCCGCACCCAACCTGGGCGAACCAATGTTATTATATATCGCGGCAACACATCAAGTTGTCAGCGCGGTACTCGTCGTCGAACGAGAAACAGAAGGGCATAAATTCCCTCTTCAAAAACAAGTGTACTACGTATCCGCTGTCTTAACTCCATGCAAGTCCCGGTACCCACATTATCAAAAGATAGCGTACGCGGTGTTCATGGCATCCCGGAAGCTGCGACACTACTTTCAAGAGTGTTCCATAACAGTGGCCTCTGAAGTACCTCTCAACGACATTATAAACAACCGCGACGCGACGGGCAGGATCGCAAAATGGGCCATTGAGCTCTTACCATTTGACATAACCTACAAACCACGGTGAGCTATAAAGTCGCAAGTTTTGGCTGACTTCATCGCCAAATGGACCGAAGCCGAACTCCCTAAAGAGTACGGCGCATACTCCAATTGGATCATGCATTTCGATGGCTCCAAAATGTTGGCCGGCTTGGGGGCTGGCGTCGTCTTGACGTCCCCAACCGGAGACACAGTCCAATACGTACTTCAAATAATCTACACGGACTCCAACAACGCAGCCGAATACGAGTTCCTTCTACATGGTCTCCGGATGGCAATCTCCATGGGTATTAAATGCCTAGAGGTGCGCGGGGATTCAAACCTTGCAATATCCCAAGTAAATGGAGACTTTGACGCCAAGGATCCGAAAATGGCAGCCTACCGTAACGCCGTCCTCAAAATGTCAGCTCGGTTCGAAGGACTCGAATTCCACCATGTAGCCCGGGATAATAACCAGGCAGCAGACGTGTTGGCACGCATCGGTGCAAAACGCGACGCCGTCCCTCCAAACATCTTCCTGGAGCGGCTCTTTAAGCCATCCGTATTATGGGAAGAGGAGTCCGGAAATAACAACCCGGAACCAACTGCACCACCCAACACGGAACATTCTGACACAATCGGTGGCTCAGCCAATGAAATAACACCTTCAACCCACGAAATAATGGCAGTAATTGCCCCGTGGACGGAACCATTCCTAGCCTACTTAATTAGGCAGGAACTTCCCGAAGACCAAAATGAGGCCCGCTGCATAGTTCGGCGATCTAAAGCCTACAAGGTCCATGAGGGAGAACTTTATAAGAAAAGCACAACCGGAGTCCTTCAAAGGTGTATCTCCGAAGAGGAAGGGTGAAATCTCCTGGCTGAAATTCACGCTGGACTCGGCGGGCACCACACCGCAGCGCGGGCCCTTGTAGGCAAGGCCTTCCGTATAGAATTTTATTGGCCGACAGCCCGGGCAGATGCTCAGGACTTAGTCCAACGATGCGTCGGTTGCCAGCTCTTTGCTAATCAAAGCCACATGCCACCCACCGCCCTCAAAACTATACCCATCACTTGGCCGTTCGCGGTCTGGGGGCTTGATATGGTTGGACCCCTTAAAGGGGGAACCCACAAGCAAAAATACTTATTGGTCATGGTGGACAAATTCACCAAATGGATAGAGGCCAAGCCGGTTAAAACGGCAGAATCCGGACCTGTGATAGACTTCATATCCGGGGTAGTACACCGTTTTGGCGTCCCCCACAGCATCATCACTGATAACGGCACGAATTTCACGGCCGACGAGGTTAAACTCTGGTGCAAAAACATGGGCATCAAGCTCGACTACGCTTCAGTCTATCACCCTCAAACTAACGGTCAAGTCAAACGAGCAAATGGTCTAATCATGAGCGGCATTAAACCCAGATTAGTGCGGTCCCTCACGGAATCTAACACGCACTGGGTAGAGGAGCTCGACTCCGTACTCTGGGGGCTGCGGACCATGCCAAACCGCACTACCGAATTCACACCATTTTTATGGTATACGGCGCAGAGGCAGTTTTGCCCTGCGATATAATTCATGACTCACCTTGCATGCGCATGTACGAAGAAAGAGAAGCTGAATTGGATCGGCAGGATAGTTTGGACGCCTTAGAGGAGGAGCGCGACGTGGCAAAATCCCGTTCCGCATTCTATCAGTAGCAGGCTCAAAGATATCAAAGCAGAGAAGTACGGGCCAAAACTTACAATGTTGGCGAGCTAGTTCTACGCCTGCCGGACAAGAAAAAGGACAAACTTAAGCCCAAATGGGAAGGTCCCTTCATCATCGACCAAGTCCTTACTGGCGGTGCATACCGTCTACACAACGCATCTGACAACCGACTCGAGATGAACCCATGGAACGCAGCCCGTCTCCGAAGATTCTACGCCTAGCGCCGGACTCAGAGTTTGTCTCCTTCCTCCGTCCACCTTTCATATTTTTTTCGCTGTCTTTTGTTTCCCTCCTTTTTCCTCCCTCTTTTAGTAAAAGCCTTTGAGGGCTGATCTGCGCATTGTTTGCACACACTTGATGTGCTACTCGCACTCGTTATACCTGGGGGCTTCTTTAACAGAAGCTTATTTATACGGGCTTCATGCCCAACACATGTGTCATACTTCCGCATGTACCTTTTACTCACCATTATATGCATCGATATGACTTAAGTTTTGGCCAAGCTGGGTTGCCTAGCTCCTGTGCTTACCCCTACGTTCCCGATTGTTCGGCTAGGAGGTAAAGGGAGCACCTCTGCGATTGTTACTGCCGGGTCAGCCGGATGTGTACCTCAGACTGGGTGAAGCCGAAGGCTAGCGTTCTTAAGGGAATATTCGGTCGGTGACTTGAAAGATGATTTACTACTTATTTATTTATCTGCCCCCAGATGCTTTTTCTGCTCTTTTCGCAGTCCGGACATGCACTTTAGGGCATGCCTCCCAGGGAAAGGAACCCCTAACGGAACTATTCTCCCTGGAAGATGTTTCTTACTAACCATGTAATATAACATAGCTAGTTGGGCACTTGTGTGATAAAGCACTTATGACCCCTATGCCTGGTCTCCATGCATGCCCTAGGTTTTTGTATAACCGTGAGGGTATTCGGACACACTCTGGACTGTTGGGTCCCGAGGTTGAAGCGAAAAGGTCCGCAAAGACAAACGATCTACAATCCGGCTAGAAGGCATTTTACATGTCATTTTAAATTACATCGTCAAACTGACTGATTGTACTCCTCTTCAATCCCATCTAACATGCTGTCTAGTTTACAGTCCCATTGGGAATATTTTGCGGCCAACTCTACTTGGCCATACATCAGGCTCACAGGGATCTCCTTCCCATCGGGCCCCACAGGTCCGACCTCGGCCATGTGGTTTGGATCAGCCTTTGTGTACTGCGTCTTCACCATGGCCCAGGCCTCCCTGGCACCTTGACGGCAGCCGATATCTTCCACAGACGGAAGCGCTGCCGTACTCCGTGAAGCTTCTCAGCAAGCCCTCCAAGACCCTCGGGTAGGGAGAAGGACGGCCATAAGGCCTGAACGACGCCGCTCATCGCCTGCCGGACATGTTCGTGCAGTTGAAGTAGCTCGGGAAGAAGGTCACCCGTGGAACCAGGCATTTCCTCCGCCGGATGACCCATGAGCACACCTACAGACACATTTCTGTCAATCGACTTCCTCGCCGAACTCTTCTTTTCAAAAGAGTTTGCTCAAGAACTTACTGTAAATGCCGCGACGAAGCCGCCGATTCTCCTTTACGGAGTTAGACAGCTGGACCCAAACATCTTTTAGTTCTTCACCCAGCTGGGTGTTGGCATCTTGGAGTTTGTTCCTCTCCTGCTTCACCCTCATAAGCACCTTCTCGCCGGCCTTCAGCTGGCGCAGCAGATGTTGCTTGTCCGGATCTAGTCCGGCACCCTCTGCAATATTATTGTCAGACTAAACGCACATACCGCACTTCATAAACTACTTATCTTTTTGAAATATGTATTACTAGAGGGGGTCTCTGTGGCTCCCCCGGCGGCGGCTAGTGCAGCCTCAAGTTGGGCCTTGCATTCTTGAAGCTCTTGGGACAGGTGGGTATTCTTCTCCATAAGATCCTGCATAACAAATGATCCTTAAATCAGTTAGTTTAACTATTTTAAGTCTCGGGGGCTACTGGCATATGTAACTATTAAAATTCCTCACCCATATGTCTCTCACATACTGCTCTGTGGCTCTGGTTAAACCATCTTGAGCAGCACGGAGGTGCGCGTCTCCCGCATTAAAGGCATTCAACGCCTCTGGGGAGAAACACGCGTCACGAAGAACTGTCCGACGGCGCCTGTGATTCATGGCGCTCTCCACGTCAGACCTGGTGGCGGACAGCCTGTCGGCATCCTCCGTTGGAGGAGCATCCGGCTCGCGCCTTGCGCTCGCCTCCCCCTCCGGACCAGGTGTTGGAGCCTGGCTGGCGGAGGCTTGGTTGGCAACCTCTCCGGGCACAGTCCGGCGAGCGCACTTTCTCCTGGAAGAATCATGAGCATTAATATACCGCCTAGGAGTCTTTCCCTTAAAGACAATGGTGCGCCATACCTTTGCGGTGACGTTTCGATTCGCGCCGCACTCCTCTTACGACTGCTGGTCCGCATTGACCCTGGTTGGTCAGTCGCCGCGGGCTCGGCTTCCCGCCGCAAAGGCACCTCCTGCGAAGCACCGTTGGTATACGGTGGTCAGAAGCATTAAAATAATGGTGTCAGGACTTCGGTCGTACTCACCTGGGAAGCCGGAGATAAACCGGGGTAGTCAGCCGTAATGGCGACTAGAGCATTGTCTATGCTGAGTTGGTGGAACACCCCGTCAATCAGCTCCACCTTTATGTCCGGATCCTCTCCGGAGGCCGGATCAAGGGATCTTCCCGGATCCTCGGGTTGTGGAGTCGGGCTTTGTATGCCCTCCACATCCCGGCGCAACTCCTGCGTCGAAATCATAAAGTAAGACACTTAACTTTGAAAGCACGGATCGGATGTATAAACGTCCGCTTACCCATCTCCGAGAGTTATTCATGGAGAATCCATTCAATGGACTCATGCAGAGGAAGTCCTCCTTCTCCCCCTTGTACAAGCCGGACAGGATCTTCACCAGATCGGCGGTCGATCCCGGCCCCTTGCGGCCATGACGGGTGGCGTCATTCTCCCCGTTGAAATCCCACATGGGGTGGCCCCTATATTGGAGCGGCTGCACCCCTCGCATAATGCATGTGACCATGACTCCAATCATGGTCAATCTGGAATGGGCCAGTAACCTTATCCGGCCCATCAGATATTGGACGCTCCTATCATCTTCCCGTTGAGGGCTCCGCGGGCGCCAACTCAGGCGTTTCTTCAGAGGAGCGTTACTAAACTCCGGGAGGCTAATCCGAACTGGATCCGGCAGCGGGGTGTCTTCCATATAGAACCATTCCGAAGGCCAGTCTTCGGACGCCTTCTTCGGGGTTCCGGATAGATATCCGGTCCCGGCGATGCGCCATATTTCGGCTCCGCCCACTTGATATATCGACCCCTCGTGAGAACGGGGTACGAGGCAAAACAATCTCTTCCACAGCGCAAAATGGGGCTCGATTCCCAAGAACAGCTCGCAAAGAGCTACAAAGCCCGTGATGTGCAAGATGGAGGCAGGTGTGAGGTGGTGAAGTTGGAGTCCATAGAACTCCAGTAGCCCCCGGAGAAACGGATGTATGGGAAATCCGAGTCCCCTTATTAGATAGGGGACGAAGCATACCCGCTCTCCTTTGGAGGGATTGGGGACGCTCTCCGCCTACTTCCCACCCTTGTAGGTGGCCAGTCCGGCTCGAACCGGAACCATAAAGGCTGGGGGAAGGTATCCCTCTGCTTGGAGCGTCACTAACTCGCTCTGCGGGACTGAACATCTCCTCCAATCTCCTGGCTGAGGACTGGGAGCGCGAGAGGAGGAGCCGCGTCGACTGTCCATGTTGGAATGGATTTTTGTCAGATGCGCTTCGATGAGTACTTGCGGAAGGAGGATGGTGTGATTCGGATCTAGATCCTCACCTCTCTTATAGGCAGCTTATTCGCGCAGCTAGGGGGTAAAACGTAAAAATACCCTGGCTTTTCGCATTCATACGACACGTGGAAGAGGGCCATTATTGGACGTAGAAGCCAAGGAGCGCAACATTTATGAGGAAATTGGACACTATCCGACAAACACATGGAATATGGAGAAGAACCCGCCTTGCAAACGCCGAAGACAATATACGCGTCGGACTCGTCGTCATTGAAGCCTGGTCCGGGGGCTACTGAGGGAGTCCTGGACTAGGGGGTGTCCGGATAGCCGAACTATCATCATCGGCCGGACTCAAAGACTATGAAGATACAAGATTGAAGACTTCGTCCCGTGTCCGTATGGGACTTTCCTTGGCGTGGAAGGCAAGCTTGGCGATACGGATATGTAGATCTCCTACCATTGTAACCAACTCTGTGTAACCCTAGCCCTCTCCGGTGTCTATATAAACCGGATGGTTTTAGTCCGTAGGACGAACAACAATCATACCATAGGCTAGCTTCTAGGGTTTAGCCTCCTTGATCTCGTGGTAGATCTACTCTTGTAATACCCACATCATCAATATCAATCAAGCAGGACGTAGGGTTTTACCTCCATCAAGAGGGCCCGAACCTAGGTAAAACATCGTGTCCCTTGTCTCCTGTTACCATCCGCCTAGACGCACAGTTCGGGACCCCCTACCCGAGATCCACCGGTTTTGACACCGACAGCCCTCATGGAGGTTCACTAATGTGCCACTTAGGGCAGCCTATGACTTGTACGAGGAAGATTCCACGAGACTTGGTGATCAAGACAAGGACTCCTCTCCACCGACGTAGCCGACTAGGAATCTTGTTATCCTACGCCTCTGGTACATTATATAAGCCGGGGCCAGGCTAGTCGATAGATAATTATGACATCAACATAAAATCATTTACCTAGCCCTAGAGTTAGACCACACATTACGATCTCGAGGTAGATCAACTCTATACTTGATACATCTCAATTGATAGAAACAAGAGTAGGACATAGGGTTTTACCTCCATGAAGATGGCCTAAACCTGGGTAAACATTATCTCCTTCATCCCTGTTACCCTTGATCCGAGATCCACCGCTCGGGACCACCTACCTTGAGGTCTGCCAGTTTTGACACCGACACTGGTGCTTTCATTGTGAGATCGCACAAGATTGATGGCTCGTCTGCAGATTGATAGCGTTTTTGTTTTGGATAGTAGATTCATGTTCGTCGTTCCCATCTACTCGAGCGTTGCATTGACGATTGCTTCAGTGGAATTGTGCGGAATTGAGTCTAGAACAACCCTGTAAAATTTCGTCGGGTTTCGATGGAGGAATCTTCGGCGATCTCTGATATACTGAAGTCGTGTCGAATCTGGATGGGAATCTGGACGAGTTTGGAGAGGGGATCCCAGCATATAGCTCAGACATCTTTTGGAATATCCAACCGTTCAACAACTGCATAATTCCTATATCTACCACCCCTCAAAATTTTAGCTCGATCCGACAGATCAAACTTCAGGAAACTTCCGATCAATGGATCAATTTTTGAATCTATTTTTTGCGCGAATACGAATATGACCAGAGTTCATCTTTCTTCATGAACAGAATATTGGACATCCTTTTTGGAGGATTTTTTTTTCTAGGGTATTGTGTATTGTTCTCAAACACGTTCCTATAAATTTTTGAGCCTTTTTTGAGGAAATTTTCAACATCACGACGGTGTCAAACCAGCCCGACAACGTTGCTCCATGGCTGCTGACGTGCGCTTGACTAGTCATCGCTTTGTTGAGCCGAGATTAACCTCATCGGATCATCATCTCGGTGATATGACCAAGATTTCGGCATTGTGAAGGATAAATAATCACCAACATCATCGCCCCATGGATTGCACGGGTCGAGCGCACCGGCATCACCGCACGATCGATTCATCAAGCTAGCATTGGCCGCATCACAAGTTACGACCTGTGTCGGCATGGTTGCGCCATTGCTTCTTCAAGCCGATGTCCACCACACCGACCTGCTTCGACATCTCGGTTGGCATGGCGGCTGAAACGTCACCTTACCGACCTGCTCCGTCACCTTGGCTGGACCGGAGGCTTCGCCATCTCTTCATCAACATACTTCGGTGACTTCGGTGTCACCAACGGACCAGCTTCGTCATGTTAACTGGACTGGGGCCTTCACCTCGCCGCATCAACCGTACAATAGCGCCACTTTGTCAAGTCGAGCTCCTCACTCGGTCACCTCAGGCTTGGGGCTAGGACCTCGGCCAGGCCGAGGACTACGTCTTGGGTATCTCTTCCCCCGACAGCTTGAACAGTGATGGTGTAGATGCTCAGAAACTCTGTCGGGTTTAGCCTCCCATCATACTTCTCGGATATCTCTGGCTTGAACATGCGGACGGACGGCCAACGGACTTGCTGCAGCTCATGAGTAAAGGCAGGGCACCCAACCTCGAAAGGTAGGCACCCGCCAATATTGAGTGCAGGCTCATCAACATCAGGACCATCGCATCCATCAGTCCGGAGGTGTTCGCTGCGGCGTTGCTCAATGACAACGCGCGCATCTTCCCTCAGCCTGCCCTCTGGGGCTTGTCGCAGGTCTGGACGCAATCGAGGGTCAGAAGAGGCCATCGAGACATTGTCAGGTTCTTGATTCTGCTATGCTCGCGCTAGCTTCCATGGCGAGAACTGTACTGTGGGGGTGGCCCATTCTGTACGGCCGGCAGCACGAGCCATCGTCGTCACTTGAGGAGGCCGTGGTGGGCCAGCTCTCTGCGAGCCCCTAGCCTCAGTGAAACCAAGCAGTCTCTAGATGGTGGCACGCCACTCGTCCATCTGCTCGACTGCTAGCGGGAACCTTAGCATCAGTTGAGCTCGTGCCATGGCCTCTGTAATCGTGCTCGGCATGGGTGATGATGACACAGATCGAACCGTCGCTCGGCTCCTGACAATGCCAGCAGCGATAGTACCATGTCCCTACGGTTGCAGGGTGGCCACATGGATGGCATGGTGGCCTGGCGAAGGCGCTTGAGGGCCAGCGGCTTTGTTAGGCACAGTGACTTGATTGACTCACCTCGGGGGAGACGCATGCATTGCAGTCACTCCCGTGATGGGGCGGCCGAAGGGCGGCAATTCGCCTTGGACCGAGCGCCATCGCTGCGGCTGTGCCCGTCAATGAGAGGAAGGAGTATGGACAGAGTAACCCCTTCACTCGTACCTCGTGGAGCGTGGCCGTCGGGGTGTTGCGGATGTTGCTCTCGTACGGTGTCTCCCGCTCCTGCTTTGGCCGCAGGGGAAGTGGTGATGGCGCCGCCTGCTCTGACCACAATCCCAGGAGCGTCCATATCCTCGCGCGCCTCCGAACCTCCCGTAGCATTGGTGGCTGCGGGCGGTGGAGCCTTTGAGGTGGACGGGTGAACCTAAGCATCAGATTTCTTCTTGGGTACCATGGTTGATGGCATCATCAAAGACGAAGATGGCGATGAACATGACGTGTTGCACACGCTTTCAGGTTCGCACACATAATCCCCTTACCTGGCGCGCCAAAGATGTCGTGGGAAACCACGGCCACCTATGGGACCAAGGGTCCCTTGCTAGTTCGGCAGGGGGGATGCCATGTTGCACAAAGAGCAGAGGAGCGTGGGGCAGCATGGCAGAAATCACATGAGCAATTTTACCCAGGTTCGGGCCACCGTGAGGCGTAAAACCCTACTCCTACTTTGGTGGATTGATGGTGCAATAATGGTGGTGGAGCGTGATAACCCACAAGTGTAGGGGATTGCAACACCTTTCGAGGGTAGAGTATTCAACCCAAATTTATTGATTCGACACAAGGGGAGCCAAAGAATATTCTCAAGTATTAGCAGTTGAGTTGTCAATTCGACCACACCTGGATAACTTAGTATCTGTAGCCAAATATTTAGTAGCCAAGTAGTATGATAGTAATGGTAACAGTGGCAAAAGTAAAGATAGCGGTTTTGTAGTAATTGTAATGGTAGCAACGGAAAAGTAAATAAGCAAAGCACAATATGTGAAAAGCTCGTAGGCATTGGATCAGTGATGCATAATTATGTCGGATGCGATTCCTCATGTAATAGCTAACATAGGGTGACACAGAACTAGCTCCAGTTCATCAATGTAATGTAGGCATGTATTCCGAATATAGCCATACATGCTTATGGAAAAGAACATGCATGACATCTTTTGTCCTACCCTCCCGTGGCAGCGGGGTCCTAACGGAAACTAAGGGATATTAAGGCCTCCTTTTAATAGAGTACCGGACCAAAGCATTAACACATAGTGAATACATGACCTCCTCAAACTATGGTCATCACCGAGAAGTATCCCGATTATTGTCACTTCGGGGTTGTCAGATCATAACACATAATAGGTGACTATAGACTTGCAAGATAGGATCAAGAACTCACATATATTCATGAAAACATAATAGGTTCAGATATAAAATCATGGCACTCGGGCCCTAGTGACAAGCATTAAGCATAGCAAAGTCATAGCAACATCAATCTCAGAACATAGTGGATACTAGGGATCAAACCCTAACAAAACTAACTTGATTACATGGTAAATCTCATCCAACCCATCATCGTCCAGCAAGCCTACGATGTAATTACTCACGCACGGCGGTGAGCATCATGAAATTGGTGATGGAGGATGGTTGATGATGACGACGGCGACGAATCCCCCTCTCCGAAGCCCCGAACGAACTCCATCAGCCCTCCGGAGAGAGATTAGGGCTTGGCGGCGGCTCTGTATCGTAAAACGCGATGAAACTTTCTCTCTGATTTTTTTCTCCGCGAACGGAATATATGGAGTTGGAGTTGAGATCGGTGGAGCATCAGTGGGCCCACGAGACAGGGGGCGCGCCCCCCACCCTCATGGACAGGGTGTGGGCCCCATGGCCTTGATTATTTTGCCAGTATTTTTTATATTTTCCAAAAGTTACCTCCGTGGATTTTCAGGTCATTCCGAGAACTTTTGTTTTCTGCACAATAAACAACACCATGGCAGTTCTGCTAAAAACGGCGTAAGTCTGGGTTAGTTTCATTCAAATCATGCAAGTTAGAGTCCAAAACAAGGGCAAAAGTGTTTGGAAAAGTAGATACGTTGGAGACGTGTCAACTCCCCCAAGCTTAAACCTTTGCTTGTCCTCAAGCAATTCAGTTGATAAACTGAAAGTGATAAAGAAAAACTTTTACAAACTCTATTTGCTCTTGTTGTTGTAAATATGTAAAGCGAGCATTCAAGTTTTCAGCAAGGATTATGAACTAACCATACTCACAATAACACTTAGGTCTCACATTTACTCATATCAATGGCATAATCAACTAGCGAGCAATAATAATAAAACTCGGATGACAACACTTTCTCAAAACAATCATAATATGATATAACAAGATGGTATCTCGCTAGCCCTTTCTGAGACCGCAAAATATAAATGCAGATCACCTTTAAAGATCAAGGGCTGACTAAATATTGTAATTCATGGTAAAAGAGATCCAGTCAAGTCATACCCAATATAAACTGATAGTAATGAATGCAAATGATAGTGTGCTCTCCAGCGGGTGCTTTTTAATAAGAAGGTGATGACTCAACATAAAAGCAAATAGATAGGCCCTTCGCAGAGGGAAGCAGGGATTTGTAGAGGTGCCAGAGCTCGATTTTAAAATAGAGATGAATAACATTTTGAGCGGCATACTTTCACTGTCAACACAACAACTATGAGATGGCGATATCTTCCATACTACATGCATTATAGGCGGTTCCCAAACAGAATGGTAAAGGTTTATACTCCCCCACCACCAACCAGCATCAATCCATGGCTTGCTCAAAACAACGAGTGCCTCCAACTAACAACAGCCCTGGGGGAGTTTTGTTTAATTATTTTGAATTTCTTTGATCTTTTTGATCAGGGGACTGGGCATCCCGGTTACCGGCCATTTTATCGTGAATGAGGAGCGGAGTCCACTCCTCTTGAGATAGCCCACCTAGCATGGAAGATATAGGCAGCCCTAGTTGAAACATGAGCTGCTCGAGCATACAAAACAGAATTTCATTTGAAGGTTTGGAGTTTCGCACATACAAATTTACTTGGAACGGCAGGTAGATACCGCATATAGGAAGGTATGGTGGACTCATATGGAATAACGTTGGGGGTTTAAGGAGTTCGGATGCACAAGCAGTATTCCTGCTTAGTACAGATGAAGGCTAGCAAAATACTGGGAAACGACAAACTGAGAGAGCGACAACAGTCATGAACATGCATTAAAATTAATTTACACCGAGTACAAGCATGAGTAGGATATAATCTATCATGAACATAAATATCGTGAAGGCTATGTTGATTTGTTTCAACTACATGCGTGAACATGTGCCAAGTCGACTCACTCAATTAATTCAAAGGAGGATACCATCCCATCATACCACATCATAATCATTTTAATAGCATGTTGGCACGCAAGGTAAACCATTATAACTCATAGCTAATCAAGCATGGCACAAGCAACTATAATCTCTAAATGTCATTGCAAATATGTTTACTTCATAATAAGCGGAATCAGGAACGATGAACTCATCATATTTACAAAAACAAGAGAGGTCGAGTTCATACCAGCTTTTCTCATCTCAATCAGTCCATCATATATCATCATTATTGCCTTTCACTTGCACGACCGAACGATGTGTATAATAATAATAGTGCACGTGCATTGGACTAAGCTGGAATCTACAAGCATTCAACTCAAGAGAGAAGACAAAGTAATATGGGCTCTAAGTTAAATAAACAATCATGCATATAAGAGCCACTAAGCATTTTCAATATAGTCTTCTCTACCCCCAAAGGAAAGAAAAGAAAAGAAAACTATTTACACGGGAAAGCTCCCAACAAGCAAGAAGAAGAACGAGAAATCTTTTTGGGTTTTCATTTTAATTTCTACTACAAGCATGGAAATTAAACTAACTAATTTTTTTGGTTTTTCTTAAGGTTTATCAAACACACAAGAAGAAAGCTCGAAAAATAAATTAAACTAGCATGGATAATACAATGAAAGAGTATAAGCACCGACAACTAGAATAATGTGTGAACATGAATGTAAAGTCGATGAGAAATACGTACTCCCCCAAGCTTAGGCTTTTGGCCTAAGTTGGCTTATTGCCAAGGACCGTGGCTACTTTCCCCGGTGTACTGGGGGGTGTAATCAGGATACCACTGGTTGGCCGTCTCCTCCGGATCCCACTGGTAAGATGATGAATGATAAGGGTCCAGTGAAGGTTCCGGCTCAGGCTCTGGAGTGGATGCTTGGCCTCGATGAGCGTACACCGCTTTGATCGATCGGACGTGGAGGAAGTCGGTGAGGCCTGCATTTTCAATCAAAGAATAAAAGTCTTCATAAATCCCGGCTTCTCTCAAGAAATCATCACAAGGCCATTCACACAGTCGTACTTCCGCTACACGAGGAAGATTATACTTGGCCTTTTCCTTCTCTTTAGCTTGTTTTTCCTGGGAGCCTTGGCTAGAAGAGCCCCTCAAAAATCTCCTTAACATTTTCTGAAAATTTCTGAAATTTTTAGTAACTTCAAAATAAAAGTGAATATAACTAAACAAGATTGGTAGCAACTACTCCTACAAGTGCCTAGAGCCTATATCATGCATTAGAATTGCTTGGGACATCATAAATTTAACATGCGAGCTCAAGAACGAGGTCACCTATGCAGCAAAAATTTGCAATGAATAAAGCACTAGAATAAAAACTAATTGGACCAATGGAAGAGTCACATACCAAGCAATAATCTCCCAAAGCAGTTTTGTGAATGGAGCTTTGAGCAAGGAGATTGAAAATCGCAGCAAAATGAGCTAGAACTCGTGCTTGAGCTAGATGGGGATTTTTTTGGGAAGAAGACGGAGTGTGTGGGTGCATGAATAAGTGGAGGGGGGCCACCGTGGGCCGACGAGACAGGGGGGGCGCGCCCAGGGGGTGTGGGCGTGCCCTCCACCCTCGTGGCCAGGTACTTGCCCCCTGCAGGGTTTTCAGTGCCTAAAATCTTCAAATATTCCATAAAAAATCATACTAAATTTGCAGGGCATTTGGAGCACTTTTATTTTCGAGATATTTTTTATTGCACGGATAATTCAGAAAACAAACGAATAATACTATTTTTGCTTTATTTATTCTAAATAACAGAAAGTAAAAAGAGGGTACAGAAGGTTGTGCCTTCTAGTTTCATCCATCTCATGATCATCAAAATGAATCCACTAACAAGGTTGATCAAGTCTTGTTAAGAAACTCATTCCAAATAACACGGAACCAGAAAAATTTCGAATAACACTAAGTTACCTCAACGGGGATATGAACATCCCCAACAATAAGAATATCATATTTTTTCTTGATAGTAGGAAGAGGAAATTCAAAACCTCCAATAACGATAGTTGGAACTTTTCCAATATAATTGATGCTATGAACTTGAAATTGTTTCCTCAGAAAGTGTACCGTATGCTCATTACCATTAACATGAAAAGTGGCATTGCCTTTGTTGCAATCGATAACAGCCCCTGCATTATTCAAAAAGGGTCTACCAAGGATAATCGACATACTATCGTATCAAGATTAACAAAGTCCGTTAAGATAGTGACTTTTGCAACCACAACAGGCACATCCTCACAAATACCGACAGGTATAGCGGTTGATTTATCAGCCATTTGCAAAGATATTTTAGTAGGTGGCAACTTATTCAATTCAAGTCTACGATATAAAGAGAGAGGCATAACACTAACACCAGCTCCAAGATCTCATAAAGCAATTCTAACATAATTTCTTTTAATGGAGCATGGTATAGTTGGTACCCTTGGATCTCCAAGTTTCTTTGGTATTCCACCCTTAAAAGTGTAATTAGCAAGCATGGTGGAAATTTCAGCTTCCGGTATCTTTCTTTTATTTGTAATGATATCCTTCATGTATTTAGCATAAGGGTTTACTTTAAGCATATCAGTTAAGCGCAAACGTAAGAAGATAGGTCTAATCATTTCAGCAAAGCGCTCAAAATCCTCATCATCCTTTGTCTTGGATGGTTTAGGAGGAAAGGGCATGGGTTTTTGAACCCATGGTTCTCTTTCTCTACTGTGCTTCCTAGCAACAAAATCTCTCTTATCATAATGTTGATTCTTTGATTGTGGGTTATCAAGATCAGCAGCAGGTTCAACCTCTACTTCATTGTTATTGCTAGGTTGAGCTTCAATATGAACATTATCATTAACATTATCACTAGGTTCATGTTCATCACCTGATTGTGTTTCAGCATCAGAAATAGAAATATCATTGGGATTCTAAGGTGTGTCTACAATAGGTTCACTAGAAGCATGCAAAGTCCTATCGTTTCTCTTTTTCTTATTTTTAGAAGAACTAGGTGACTCTAAATTATTTCTCTGAGAATCGTGCTCGATTCTCTTAGGGTGGCCTTCAGGATACAAAGGTTCCTGAGTCATTCTACCAATTCTAGTAGCCACTCTAATAGCAAAATCATGTTTATTATTTAATTCATCAAGCAAATCACTTTGAGCTTTAAGTACTTGCACCGCTTGAGTGGTAACCATAGAAGCATATTTGCTAATGAGTTTAAGTTCACCTTTAACTCTAGCCATATAACCACTCAAGCGTCCTATTTCGAAAGCATTATTCTTTAATTCTCTACCAACATAAGCATTAAAACTTTCTTGCCTAGCCATAAAGTCATCAAATTCATCTAAGCATGGGCTATGAAATTTAGTAGAAGGAATTTCAACTTTATCATATCTATAGAGAGAATTTACCTTTACTACATGTGTCGGGTTATCAAGACAATGTGTTTCTTCCACAGGCGGTATATTAAGGCCATGTATTTCTTCAATAGGAGGTAAATTCTTAACATCTTCAGCTTTAATACCTTTTTGTTTCATTGATTTCTTTGCCTCTTGCATATCTTCACGACTGAGAAATAGAACACCTCTCTTCTTCGGAGTTGGTTTAGGAATAGGCTCAGGAGTTGGCTCAATTGGTTCAGGAATTGCCTCAGGAATTGGCTTAGGAAGAGTCCAATTATTTTCATTAGTCAACATATTATTCAATAATAATTCAGCTTGGTCGACTGTTCTTTCCCTGAAAATACAACCAACACAACTATCCAAGTAATCCTTGGAAGCATCGGTTAGTCCATTATAAAAGATATCAAGTATTTCATTTTTCTTAAGAGGATGATCAGGCAAAGCAATAAGTAATCGGATAAGCCTCCCCCAAGCTTGTGGGAGACTCTCTTCTTTGATTTGCACAAAATTATTTATTTCCCGCAAGGCAGCTTGTTTCTTATAAGCAGGGAAATATTTAGCAGAGAAGTAATTAATCATATCCTGGGGACTACGCACACAACCAGGATCAAGAGAATTAAACCAAGTCTTAGCATCACCCTTTAATGAGAACGGAAATATCTTAAGGATATAATAATAGCGAGACTTCTCATCATTAGTAAACAGGGTGGCTATATCATTTAACTTCGTAAGATGTGCCACAACAGTTTCAGATTCAAGGCCATAAAAAGGATCAGATTCAACTAAAGTAATAATCTTAGGATCAATAGAGAATTCATAATCCTTATCAGTAACACATATAGGTGGAGTAGCAAAAGCGGGGTCAGGTTTCAGTCTAGCATTAAGAGATTGCTGCTTCCATTTAGCTAATAACTTCTTAAGATCATATCTATCTTTGCAAGCAAAAATAGCTCTAGCAGCTTCTTCATTCATAACATAACCCTCAGGAACAACAGGTAATTCATAATCAGGGGGAGAACTTCCATCATCACTATCATCAATAATAGCATCTTCAATAATTTCATTCTCTCTAACCCTAGCAAGTTGTTCATCAAGAAATTCACCTAATGTCAAAGTAGTATCACGCACAGAAGTAGTTTCATCATAAGTATCATGCATAGCAGAAGTGGCATCATCAATAACATGCGACATATCAGAATTCAAAGCAGTAGCAGGTTTAGGTGTCGCAAGCTTACTCAAAACGGAAGGAGACTCTAGTGCAGAGCTAGATGGCACTTCCTTACCTCCCCTCGTAGTTGAGGGGAAAATCTTGGTTCTTTCGTCTTTCAAGTTCCTCATAGTGATCAACAGATATAAATCCCAAGTGACTCAAAGAATAGAGCTATGCTCCCCGGCAACGGCGCTAGAAATTAGTCTTGATAACCCACAAGTGTAGGGGATCGCAATAGCTTTCGAGGGTAGAGTATTCAACCCAAATTTACTGATTCGACACAAGGGGATCCAAAGAATATTCTCAAGTATTAGCAGTTGAGTTGTCAATTCAACCACACCTAGATAACTTAGTATCTGTAGCAAAGTATTTAGTAGCAAAGTAGTATGATAGTAATGGTAACTATGGCAAAAGTAAAGATAGCAGTTTTGTAGTAATTGTAATGGTAGCAATGGAAAAGTAAATAAGCAAAAGCATAATATGTGAAAAGCTCGTAGGCATTGGTCAGTGATGGATAATTATGTCGGATGTGATTCCTCATGTAATAGCTATAACATAGGGTGACACAGAACTAGCTCCAGTTCATCAATGTAATGTAGGCATGTATTCTGAATATAGTCATACGTGCTTATGGAAAAGAACTTGCATGACATCTTTTGTCCTACCCTCCCGTGGCAGCGGGGTCCTAACGGAAACTAAGGGATATTAAGGCCTCCTTTTAATAGAGTACCGGACAAAAGCATTAACACATAGTGAATACATGACCTCCTCAAACTATGGTCATCACCGAGAAGTATCCCGATTATTGTCACTTCGGGGTTGTCAGATCATAACACATAATAGGTGACTATAGACTTGCAAGATAGGATCAAGAACTCACATATATTCATGAAAACATAATAGGTTCGGATATAAAATCATGGCACTCGGGTCCTAGTGACAAGCATTAAGCATAGCAAAGTCATAGCAACATCAATCTCAGAACATAGTGGATACTAGGGATCAAACCCTAACAAAACTAACTTGATTACATGGTAAATCTCATCCAACCCATCACCGTCCAGCAAGCCTACGATGGAATTACTCACGCACGGCAGTGAGCATCATGAAATTGGTGATGGAGGATGGTTGATGATGACGACGATGACGAATCCTCCTCTCCGGAGCCCCGAACGGACTCCAGATCAGCCCTCCCGAGAGAGATTAGGGCTTGGCGGCGGCTCCGTATCGTAAAACGCGATGAAACTTTCTCTCTGATTTTTTTCTCCGCGAAACGGAATATATGGAATTGGAGTTAAAGTCTGTGGAGCATCAGGGGGCCCACGAGATAGGGGGCGCGCCGAGGGGGGAGGGCGCGCCCCCACCCTCGTGGACAGGGTGTGGGCCCCCTGGCCTTGATTCGTTTGCCAGTATTTTTTATATTTTCCAAAAGTTACCTCCGTGGATTTTTAGGTCATTCCGAGAACTTTTGTTTTCTGCACAATAAACAACACCATGGCAGTTCTGCTGAAAACAGCGTTAGTCCGGGTTAGTTTCATTCAAATCATGCAAGTTAGAGTCCAAAACAAGGGCAAAAGTGTTTGGAAAAGTTGATATTGTTCGCACACGAACACGTCACCATGTACCTCCGACACCGAGGGTGATGCACCGCAGCTCACGCCGAAGGAGACCCGTCCGAAAGCGCGGTTCGCAAGCAATCCGGTGGGTGCTTTTCCGGACCCGAAACCCCACGCGCCCGGGAGGGACCCTGTTTGGACACGCGGCGGCTATGGGCTGCCCTAGGTCGGTTCGCCCGCCCCTAGAGCCTCGAGGATCGCTGCCCTTCAATACGAAGAACGAACGAAGAACGAGAGAGAAAGAACAAGAGAGAGATGTAAAAGTAGGGTAAAAAGTAGATGAGTTTTGCGATTGTGTGTTGTTGTTCAATCGGTCGTCACCCCTTAAGTGTATAAGAGGCGGTTGGACTTCCCATGCATGGAAAAGGCTTCAATTCACGTCCAAAACCCTAGTCCAATTTGGATTTGTTTGGTCCGAACTTTCCAAAACTGTTCGGTAAAATCTGGCTGCACCTTGAGGGCCATGTTTGGGGGAGTAAACGATCTCGGATGGAAACGAGCCTAAAAGAAATCTTGACCATTTCGACAAGGCGAACAACCTTCATGTTGAACATTTTTTGATCTGAGGCCATCTTGAGGGATTTTTCTGCTGTTTTCTGAAGTCTGCAGCAGTGAAATTCAAAACCCGGACGAACATACCCGGAGTGTCCGGCCATCCAGAGAGAAAATCAAAATCCGGATGGTTTTCCCCGGAGTGTCCGACCATCCAGTGTAGCAGTGTCTTGTACTAGTTGTAACTTTTGCATACGACCTCGTATTAAGATGATTTTTATATCAAAATCGACTGTTTCGACGAGACGAAGACAACTTGTGTTGATTATTTTTCCATATGAGGACATCGTAATTGGGTTTCCAGCCATGCTTTAATCTGGTGTCAACATGAGCATCTCTAAACTTGTCATAACTTTTTCATCTGAGCTCCGTTTTAGACCATCTTCATATCCATCTAGATCTTCTCGAAAAGATCCATCCCATGGTGACCTCCAATCATAAGTTTGAATTAATCTTGACATAGTTTAAAGAAACTTTTACCATTGTGCCACTTTTGAGCGTCAACACATGCCCCCCTGTTTTTTCGGCAAACTTGTGTGCTGAAAAATAACTTGCACGATGCTTTTTTTAAGGACGATGTCAACACTCCATCGGCCATTTTATGTGCTTCGGGCGGTAATTTCTATATCGGCCATGTTTATGCTTAGGGCGATAATTCTATATCGGCCATTGATTTTAACTTCTTGTTTACATCATACCTTGGAACCGATTACCACCAATCGGCTTTAAAGAGATCGGAATGAACCCGTTACTCGTAGCACTAAGGAAATCAAACTCCAAGAGGTCACGCCCTGTTAAGTAAGTAACATCGGGATGATTCTAATCCACCGATGCATCGGCCAAAGCAACACAAGCCGAATTATCTGCGTGAATGACTTCTACCTCATCATCGACCCATTGTATTAAGAATTGATGCATGGTAGATGGAACATATTGGTTAGCATGAACCCAATCAGGACCTAACATAACATTATAGTTTCCTTGCACCTCGGCGATGAAGAATGTGGTGGCCAAAGTTTTGCTTCCCACGATGAGTTCCATGCACATCACACCTTTGGCCTCTGTCTTTTCTTCACCCTCGAATCCATTAAGTACCATATTGGTCTTCATCAATGCATCATCATCTAACCCCAACATTTTGAAGACCGAGTAGGGCATCAGATTTACCACAACACCACCATCAATGAGCATCCTAGCAACCGGTGATCCGTCAATATGACCTTTGAGGTACAATGGCTTCAAGTGTTTCACCGGTTCTCTTGGCTTCTCGAAGATAGCATTCTTAGGACCAAAATCCAACTGGGCTACCTCCCCTTCTTCACCTTTAGCACGAAACTCGGCAGGTAAGTAATATACCATATTAATATCCATGCCTTCCTGAACCGGCGTAGATTCATAATCCACCATCTCATCTTCATCTCCCAATGTGTATATTGGGCTTAAAGTTTCCTCAATTGAAGGGGATGTTTCAGGTGGTGTGGACGATGTAATAGGGGTCGCATCACCCTCTTTCGGTGGTAAAGGTATTGCTGCAGCTAATGTAGAAGCATCTGTGTTTTGTTTTTGTTTAGGCCTCCACACTTGTTTTGTGAGTGACATGGGCCGAATTTTACTGAAAAAATCGTCCCTTTGCCTCTCCTCTTTATGCTCTACCTTCTCGTGGTTCCTCATGCGTTGTAATATCCTTTTCATGGTCTTAGTTAAACCGGGAGGACACCACTTAGGTTGAGTATATTTGGGATCCCTTGGTTTGGTCTTCCTTGTGCTCGCCTCATGATCATTAACCATGGAACCCTGCTGAACAATAACAATATCACCATTAGAAGTAGCTAGATTACCAACAACCAGTTTTCGATCTCCTTTTGCTTGTCACATTCTGCAATTTCCGCATTAGGTGACTTAACACGCCACACTTTTTTGTTGGCCTTACTTGGAGAAATTTTTGTTGGCCGATTAGCACCATAGCTCAAACGGCCTTGTGTGGGATAATAAAGCCTCTCGCGAGCATGCCTTGCCCATGACCCATATGGCCTTGCATAGCGTCGAAACTCTTGCTCCAGAGGCAATCTTGAACACTTTGAATGTGATGGCCGATTAGAGCTAGAACCGGCCGCTTGACTTGCATATTTGGATAGCAACATATCAAAAGTTGGACTGATTTGCTTGCGCTTAGCTTCACTCCTTTCCCACTTGCCAACTTCTGAATTCTTGGGTTTGATAAATCTAACATGAGTATCTTCTTGTACTTGTGGTTGCCCCCCAAGTGAAGGATTTTTTATGGTGATCTTCAATACTTCTTTGCCATCGGGCTGCTTATCAAGCACAACCTCTCGTCCCAAGACTTTGTCGCCCTCCTTGCCTTTCCTGGGTTCACCAATAACAACATTATCTTTATTGGCAGATTCGGCTATGCTAGGCCGAATCAACATTTTCTTTCCCTCCAAGTCCATGGTGTTTATCGGGAAGGGCTGTTTATCAACTTGCATCTCAGCAAAATTCAATCGTCCATCATTAATGGCCGATTGTATCTGTCTTCGGAAAACATTACAATCGTTAGTAGCATGAGAAAATGAATTATGGTATTTGCAATAAGCACGCCGTTTCAGCTCATCAAACGGCGGTATGGTGTGTGATATTCTAATCATCTTATCTTGCAAGAGAGCATCAAATATTTTATCACACTTAGATATATCAAAAGTAAACTTCATCTCCTCATCACGATTCTTGCGAATCGGCTTAAGAGCATTGCATGTATAGGGTTTGGCCTTTGAGGACCAAAGGAACTCAGTAGTATAGAAATCAACCTCATCATCCGAATTATCATCATTGTATTCAACCATATGCATTCTAGGACGATCGGTTGTAGACCTATGAACCTCTTTACTTCGACTCTCTTGAGCCAAAGCCTTTTGCAAGACTTGGTTAATATTCAAAAACTCATAACTTTCTAGCCTCTCTTTAATTTGAGTTTTTAAACCATTAAGAATAAGATCCGCCAAGTCTCTCTTAGTTATCACTAAGCTATAACATCGGTTATTTATATTTCTAAATCTCTTGACATAATCGGTGACCGATTCATCATGTTTCTGCCTAACCGATGTAAGATGTGACAACTTTAGCTCATTATCGCCGCTATAAAAGTGATCATGAAACTTTTGCTCTAATTGCAACCATAAGAGAATTGAGCCATGTGGTAAAGCAACAAACCATGAAAATGCGGTGCCAGTTAAAGACAAGGGAAATAAACACACTTTCAACTCTTCTATGGAACCTGCTTCACCCAACTGTGCTAGATACTGACTCAGATACTCCCAAGTTATTTTCGTACCCTCACCACTAAATTTAACAAAATCAGGAACATTGTAACCTTGAGGGTAAGAAATTGCATCGAAGTGTTCAGGATAAGGCTTTTGATACACACGACTCTTTACTTTCGGCTCATTTCCGAAAGTTTCTAGAAACATCTTATGCAAATCCTCCCTTAATTTAGCTAAAATTGGATCCGAGGTAGATGAAGATGTTTGTGGCAATGACATAGGAGCAACCTGAGTACTAGCTATTGGTCCAACTTGTGGGATGGGCGCCAACCATAATTCGGCGGAAGACCAAACATGCTTGCGCCTATGGGTGGTGTGACTAAGTGATTCGGCGTTGACACCAAATTGGGCACACTCATAATAAGATTAGGGTATGTAGGTGTAGACACAAGCTGGTTGGTTTGACTAGGGTAAAAATTCAATGGCATACTATATTGTTGTTGTATAGGAGGTGCCAATGAAATAGGTAAAGTTGGACTAGCATTTTGAGATACACCAATAGTACCACTAGATGACGGAGGCATATTTTTCTGAGCATTAGCACTAGCCACAAAAGAATTGTATGCCATCACATTACCCTTACTAACAAGACTTTCAATCACAGCCACTTGGTCTGGAGAAAAAACTTTACTCACAGTGATTACATCTTGTTCGTCAATGAGGGGAGGAAAATTGACGTTTCCAACCGAAGTGATGTTGCCTTGATAGTCCTTCTTGAAACTTGAAAGAAACGCTTCCAAATCCTCCTCCTCACGCTTCTTCTTGAGCGCCTCAAAAGCCTCTTCACGCTGCTTCTTGTGCGCTTCGTAGGCTTGGCGATGTTCATTTGATAGCTCATCAAGACCGGGATTAATGATGTTATCGGCATCAACTTCTGAGGGCTTGGGGAGATTAGACATGGTTGATGATGATTCTTGATCTTTCGTCCCCAGCGGAGTCGCCAAAAAGTGTGTTCACACACGAATACGTCACCGTGTACCTCCGATGCCGAGGGTGATGCACCGCAGCTCACGCCAGAGGAAACCCGTCCGGAAACGCGGTTCGCAAGCAATCCGGCGGGTGCTTTTCAGGATCCGAAACCCCACGCACCCGAGAGGGGCCCCGTCTGGACACGCGGCAGCTATGGGCTTCCCTAGGTCGGTTTGCGTGCCCCTAGAGCCTCGAGGATCGCTGCCCTTCAATACGAAGAACGAACGAAGAACGAGAGAGAAAGAACAAGGGAGAGATGTAAAAGTAGGGTAAAAAGTAGATGAGTTTTGCGATTGTGCATTGTTGTTCAATCGGCCGTCATCCCTTAAGTATATAAAAGGCAGCTGGACTTCCCGTGCAAGGAAAAGGCTTCAATTCACGTCAAAAACCCTAGTCCAATTCGGATTTGTTTGCTCCAAACTTTCCAAAAATGTTTGGTAAAATCTGGTTGCACCTTGAGGGCCATGTTTGGGGGAGTAAACAATCTCAGATGGAAACGAGCCCAAAAGCAATCTTGACCGTTTAGACGAGGCAAACAACTATCATGTTGAACGTTTTTTGATATGAGGCCATCTTGAGGGATTTTTCGGCTGTTTTCCGAAGTCTGCAGCAGTGAAATTCAAAACCCGGACGAACATACCCGGAGCGTGCGTCCATCTACAAAGAAAATCAAAACCCGGATGGTTTTCCCCAGAGTGTCCGGCCATCCAGTGTAGCAGCGTCTTGTACTAGCTGTAACTTTTGCATACGACCTTGTATTAAGACGATTTTTATATCAAAATCGACCGTTTCGACGAGACAAAGACAACTCGTGTTGATTATTTTTTCATATGAGACATCTTAATTGGGTTTCCAGTCATTCTTTAATCTGGTGTCAACATGAGCATCTCTGAACTTGTCATAACTTCTGCATCCGAGCTCCATTTTAGACCATCTTCATATCCATCTAGATCTTCTCGAAAAGATCCATCCCATGGTGACCTCCAATCATAAGTTTGAATTAATCTTGACATAGTTTAAAGAAACTTTTACCATTGTGACACTTTTGAGCATCAACAGATACGTTGGAGACGTATCAGAGCACAGTACGCTTGCCCGACAGGGGCGAAAGTGGCTACGCGCGTATGAGTCTGTGGGTGTCCAACCTTCTAACCCCTTCTACGGTTGCCACAGGCCTCCTTTTATAGATCAAGGGGTCGCCACAATGGCAAATCAGTCATTATGCACTGATAAGATAGCAAACATTGCTATCATACCTAACTCTGCAGGCTGACAGAGCGCATTAAATGCACCACTCAACGTCACATCATTGTTCACCCGGTAAGCCTTGTCAGGCTTATTTTGCCAGCTTCACGCCTGCTTGCTTGACACATCGCAGGACGGGTGTCGTCTATAGGTATTCCTCTAGAAAGAGGCTGCCATGTGTCAAATGGCTGCCACTTAATCACTTTGCGGCTTGACACCGCACTGATTGACGACGTGGGTCGTGGTGGAGTGGTCGGTGAGGTGGTTGTTGCCTCCGTGAGCCCCGGCAGGCTCTGCTGGGACCTCTTGGGTGTTCTCTTCCAGGGGCGACCCCTACCTCGCCGAGCTCGTCTGCCCGGCAAGGGAGGCTTTTCTCCTAGTGGTATCTTACTTCTCTGGCTTGACCTTGGTACTCTTAATCTACATGTTGGTCCCTCGAAGATCTTGGTCTCCTGTACTCCGGCATGGCTTGGAGCCATAATCTTGTCCCCGTGCCTGTGCACAGTCTGGGCAACAGACCCAGGGTTTGTTGCATAGACAGAAGCCCCCGAGCCTGCCCTGATCGTGCCGCCGAGCGTCGTCGGGGTAGGCCCTAATAAGTGCACAGGGAGGGGCGTCGAAGAGGATGGTCTCTTAAGGTCTTCTTTGCTTCTTCATTAATCTTGAGCCTGGGCCAGTTTCCGGTTTTCCCGTGTGTCATGTAAAGCCAATGGTGGTGGGGTCACTCTTGTAATGGCCCGTGAATGACTTTAACGCACGGGGTAGAAACTGCCAATTCACTCTTCCCACCACTCCCTTATCCTCAGCCATGTATGTTGCATGCATCGCATGGGGTAGGTAACAGGGGAGCATGGCGTAGGAGAGCATTATGGTGAGGGCCCGGTCTTCTGGGATTGGCGGAGGAGGGCGGTGGTTACTCGCCGGGGAATCAGCCCCCAGTCCCCTACTCTCCTATAAAAGGAGGAGCAGGCGAGGAGTGGAGGCGTTCATCTCCTCCTCCGCCTTGCTTTGTCTTGAGTATGCTGGAAGGGAGAGCCCGGGGCCGGGCCCCGGGCCCGAGCTTGGAGCTGATGATGCCAAGCAATGGTGTTGGCACTCGGGGAGTGGGTCTGGTCCAAGTCCAAGGCTAAGGGCTTGGGATCATTAGAAATCCCGGTATTGCCCCTTTCCTTGGAACTGGGGTTGATCTTGATGAGGAGGGTGTCTTCCAGCCCACCAAGGTGAGGTGCGCTGCGCTTTGAGCCCCTTGGCCATCTTGGTCGCTCGCCGTCTCTCTAGAGAAGGCGCCAGGCTGGGGTCTTGGCGCTCTTCGAGAATGGTGCTAACGGAGATAAAACGAGGGAAGACGGAGAAGGTGGGTGGTGGAGGGCCAGGTCGGAGTATGATGGTGTGGATGCCTTCGCCTCCGACCGGCGACCTGCCGCCTCATCTTTCTGTTCTTCCCCTCCCTCCCCAGCACCATCATCACCAACCTTCTTGGGTGATAGCTGGGGAGGGATGTTCCCTTGGTACCTTCGCCTCCCCTCCAGCAGTCTTCTGGCTAAGCCTTTGGTGGATGACTCCACTAGGGCTCAAGCCGGGGCTTCTTGCTGGTCCTGGAGGTGGCGACCAGGGGAACACCACTCTGCTCCAGCGCTCCTCCTTCACAGCCTCTCCACTCCCGGTCTTGTCAGGCCATGCCAGGCAGGCTGTGACGGGACCGAGAAGGGCTCCTGCTTGGGTGCCTTTCTCGTCTTTTCCTCCTTCCACCGCAGTGCCTGGTGGAGGGAAAACGAAAAGAGGAGATTATGGGGCACTTATCTTTTTTTAATCCTAAACTGTAGGCACTTGCCAAATTTTAATTCAAATAATGTAATCCCTTGAGTCCATGTTTGTGTTCTGTAAGGCTTGTACTTGTATGATCAGCATATTAATGAAAAATATGAGCCTTGCGGGGAACTCGTGCATGTGTATGTCCATGCAGAGCTGGGATGCCTCTTTAGTTTAAATAAACGAGTCTTCCCCGGCAGGCTATCTTGTTGGTACCCTTTTTATTTTGTTGCCGGGGACCGGAGTCTACCGGGCAAAAAACAAAGGGACCAGCCCCCCGCTAACCCTTTTTCACCAAAGGCCACTGCGACCAACCAGGCTGAAGCAACGTTCAAGCCCAAAGTGGGAGCACCTAAGCTTCGAAGAGCGGCGATGTTTTCTCATGCACAAGTTTTAGCTTACAAAACACTTATGGACAAGAGGTAGAACTTAACTGTTTGGCTTGCCGGGGATCGCGGTGCTGGTCCATCTCCTCAACTCCTTGTAGAAGCCAAGTTCACGGTAGGAACCTGCAGCTTCATGCAGATGAGAATGATTCAGGACGCGATCCTATCTATATGCAAATGCAAATGCTCATGAAATGCTTATGCAATGCTCTTGGAATGCTCATGCATGCATGCAACTTGGTCGGAGCCCCCCCCAGCGCTTCTTTTATTTCTCTGGTGCTCAAGGTCATCGCATGGCTTTGTACAAGGGGTTACATGCAACTGAGGCAAGCCCTGTACAAAAGGGTGGCTTCCAGGAAGGGCCTGACAGCTGTGACTTATGGGTAGAACTTGCGGAGATGCTCAATATTCCATGAGTTCTGCAATTGAATGCCATCTCCGGTCTCCAAATGGACTGCGCCAGGTATGGTGACTCGTACTACCCGGTAAGGGCCTTCCCACTTCGGTGTCAACTTGTTTGCACCCTTGGCCAACTGAACGCGCCTAAGGACAAGGTCGCCTTCCTCAAAACACCGGGCATGAACCCTGCGGCTATGATAGCAACGCAGGGCTTGTTGATAGCGTGCAGCACGTGTAGCAGCCCGGAGACGGTTCTCCTCGAGTAGCAAAGCAGCGTCACGCCGGTGCTGATCTGGCGCTACTTCATCATAGGCAAGCACTCGAGGCGACCCGTAAATGAGTTCCGTGGGGATAATTGCTTCTGCCCCATAGACCAGGGAGAAAGGAGTCTGCCCGGTAGCTTGATTTGGTGTCATTCTGAGGGACCAAAGGACTACCGGCAGCCCATTGATCCACCGCCTATCGTGCTTCTGCAATGTATCAAAGGTTCTTGTCTTGAGTCCCCGTAGCACTTCAGTGTTCATCCTCTCAGCTTACCCGTTTCTTCTGGGATGTGTTACAGAGGAAAATGATACATTGCTTCCGAGGGTACAAACATTGATCCTTGCCGGGACTCCAAAATGACACATCAGTTCTTTTAAGAACTTCATAGCTGACTGAGCAGTCACCTTTCTCACGGGAGTCACTTCTGGCCACTTTGTAAACTTGTCGATGGAAACAAACAAGAATTCAAAGCCCCCGATTGCTCGGGGGAAAGGCCGAGGATATCGATCCCCCAGACCGAAAATGGCCATGATAAAGGGATTGTCTGAAGAGCTTGGGCAGGCAGGTGGATGTTCTTTGAATGGAACTGGCAGGCTTCACATTTCGTGACTAGCTCAACCGCATCTTGGAGGGTTGTGGGCTAATAGAATCCTTGTCAGAATGCTTTCCCAACAAATGCCCTTGATCCAATGTAGGAACCGCACATGCCTTTGTGTATCTCAGCCAGCAGTTCCTTTCCTTCTTCCCGGTGGATGCACTTCAATTTCACACCGTTGGACCTCATTCTGTACAGAGTGTCATCGACAAACCGATATATACTGGCCCTCCGGGGTACTCTTTCAGCTTCATCTTGGTCATTGGGGAGTTCTCCGGTTTGGAGAAAGTGGACTATGTGCCTTGCCCAAGTTGGAGCCTGGGGCTCGGCAACGAGGACTAGCGGCACCTCCTCAACTGCGAGGGCACACTCCTCGTTCGCGAGGACCATAGGCCCGGCTGGAGGGTGCGGCCCGACAAGTTGTGCGTTTTCGGCAGGGTCTCTGCGAGGAGTGGAAGGCTCTACCGGGAGAGGCTTACCGGAGTCCATCTTTCTCCTTTTCCGGGCCATTGTTGCTGGGGATACAGAGGGCTGAGTAAGATGGAGAACAAAAGTTCCTGGTTCCATAGGAAGCTTTTGCGTAGCACACTTTGACAGATGATCAGCTATGTTGTTTTCCGCACGGGGTACGTGCTCTGTTTGCAATCCGTCAAAGTGTTCCTCCAATCTCCTCACTTATTCAACGTATGCCTCCATCAATGGAATTTGGTAATCCTTGTTGACTTGTCTCACCACAAGTTGTGAATCTCCTCGAATGTTCAGCTTCTTGATTCCCAATTCTGCGGCAATCGTGAGCCCGGCAAGGAGCCCTTCATACTCTGTTGTATTGTTGGTTGCCTCTTCCCGGAAAAAATGCATCTGGATGATGTACTTCAAGTGCTTCCCTGAGGGGGCGAAAAGAAGCATGGCAGCCCCTGCACCTTGTAGGGAAAAGGCACCATCGAAATACATAATCCATTCTTGGGGCGCCTCCTTGCTGGGATAATTTTTTCTGTCACTTCCTCGATAGGGGTTGGCATCCATTCCGCAATAAACTCTGTCAATGCCCTGCTCTGGATTGTTGATGTGCTCTCAAATTTTAGACCAAAACTAGACAACTCCAAAGCCCACTCCACTATTCTGTCGGTAGCCTCAGGGTTTCGGAGTATCCTTTGCAACGGGAAGCGAGTGACAACAGTGATCTCATGGGCTTGGAAATAGTGGCGCATTTTCCTTGAGGCCATGATGAGACCAAAGATCAACTTTTGCACGCCAGAGTACCTCGATCGAGCCCCCTATAACAAGGAACTGACGAAGTACACTGGGCGTTGTACCACTTTCTTCCTTGTCGTGTCCTTGGGGTTGGTATCGCTGTCGTGCTCACTTCTTCCCTAATCCTTATCTGACTCTGCTGGTCCTTGCTCACTCTCTGCTTCGTCCACTTCCCGCGGCGCCACCAGGGCTGCACTAACCACTTGGTTGGTTGCCACTAAGTATAGAAGAAATGCTTCTTGTGGCTTGGGAGCAACCAAGGTGGGCACAGAGGACAAGTAGGCCTTCAACTCTTTCAAGGCCGCATCTGCTTCTGGGGTCCACTTCATGGGCCCTGCCTTCTTCAAGATTTTAAAGAACGGTTGGGTGCGCTCGGCAGACTTGGAAATGAATCTACTTAGTGCGGCAACACACCCTATCAGACGCCTCACATCCTTGATTGTCTTTCGTGCTTGCATCTACTCGATGGCTTTAATTTTGTCGGGATTGGCTTCGATCCCCCGATGGGACACAAAGAACCCAAGTAGCTTGCCAGAGGGAACGCCAAACACACACTTCTTTGGTTTGAGCTTGATACATCCATTTTGCATCATGCTTTTATATCGATAACAATACTTATGTTGTTTATCTCTTATTTTACAAGGTTTACATGAAGAGGGAGAATCCCAGCAGCTGGAATTCTGGGCTGGAAAAGGAGCAAATATTATAGACCTATTTTGCACAACTCCAAAAGTCCTGAAACTCCACGAAAGTCAGTTTTCGAATAAATTAAAAATATTGGGCGAAGAAAGCACCAGAGGGGGGCCACCCACCATCCACGAGGGTGGAGGGCGCGCCCTACTCCCCTAGGCGCGCCCCCTACCTCGTGGGCCACCTGGCAGGCCCCTGATGCCCATCTTCTGCTATATGGTGTCTTTTGCCCTGGAAAAAATCATAAGGAAGCTTTCGGGATGAAGCGCCGCCTTCTCGAGGTGGAACCTGGGCACGACCAATCTAGGGCTCCGGCGAAGCTGTTCTGCCGGGGAAACATCCCTCCGGGAGGGGGAAATCGTCGCCATCGTCATCACCATCGATCCTATCATCGAGAGGGGGTCAATATCCATCAACATCTTCACTAGCACCATCTCCTCTCAAACCCTAGTTCGTCTCTTGTATCCGATCTTTGTCTCAAAACCTCATATTGGTACCTGTGGGTTGCTAGTAGTGTTGATTACTCCTTGTAGTTGATGCTAGTAGGTTTATTCGATGGAAGATCATATGTTTAGATCCTTAATGCATATTAATACCCCTCTGATTATGAACATGAATATGATTTGTGAGTAGTTACGTTTGTTCCTGAGGACATGGGAGAAGTCTTGTTATAAGTAATCATGTGAATTTGGTATTCGTTCGATATTTTGATGAGATGTCTGTTGTCTCTCCTCTAGTGGTGTTATGTGAACGTCGACTACATGACACTTCACCATGATTTGGGCCTAGGGGAAGGCATTGGGAAGTAATAAGTAGATGATGGGTTGCTAGAGTGACAAAAGCTTAAACCCTAGTTTATGTGTTGCTTAGTAAGGGGCTGATTTGGATCCATATGTTTCATGCTATGGTTAGGTTTGCCTTAATTCTTCTTTCGTAGTTGCAGATGCTTGCGAGAGGTGTTAATCATAAGTGGGGTGCTTGTACAAGGAAGGGCAGTACCCAAGCACCGGTCCACCCACATATCAAATTATCAAAGTAACGAATGCGAAGCATATGAGCATGATGAAAACTAGCTTGACAGTAATTCCCATGTGTCCTCGGGAGCGCATTGCTTTACATAAGAGTTTGTACAAGCTTGTACTTTGATATAAAAAGGATTGGGCCACCTTGCTGCACCTTAGTTACTTTCATAACTTGTTACCCGTTACGAATTGCCTTATCACAAAACTATCTATTATTGATAATTTTAGTGCTTGCAGAGAATACCTTACTAAAAACCGCTTGTCATTTCCTTCTGCTCCTTGTTGGGATCGACACTCTTACTTATCGAAAGGACTACGATAGATCACCTATACTTGTGGGTCATCAAGACTCTTTTCTGACGCTGTTGCCGGGGAGTAAAGCTACTTTCGTAGGTGGAATTTGGTAAGGAAACATTTATATAGCATGCTGAAATTTACTGTCACTTGTTACTATGGAAAATAATCCTTTGAGGGGCTTCTTCAGGGTATCTTCACCCCGACCAGAAGAGCAAAGAGTTTCCCCTCAACCTACTGAACCTACTGAAACTATTTATTTTGTAATTCCTTCGGGTATGATAGAGAAACTGCTAGCTAGTCCCTATACAGGAGATGGAACATTACATCCCAATATGCACCTAATCTATGTGGATGAAGTTTGTGGATTATTTAAGCGTGCAGGTATTCCCGAGGATTTCATCAAGAAGAAGGTCTTCCCTTTATATTTGAAGGGAAAGGCATTGACATGGTTTAGGCTATGATATGATATTGGATCATGGAACTACAATCGATTGAAATTGGAGTTTCATCAGAAATTTTATCCTATGCATCTGGTTCATCATGATCGTAATTATTTATATAATTTTTGGCCTCGTGTAGGAGAAAGTATCGCTCAAGGTTGGGGGAGGCTTAAGTCAATGTTATATTCATGCCCCAATCATGAGCTCTCAAGAGAAATTATTATTCAGAATTTTTATGCTCGGCTTTCTCTTAAAAATCGCTCCATGCTCGACACTTCTTGTACTAGTTCTTTTATGATGAAGACTATTGAATTCAGATGGAATTTATTGGAAAGAATTAAACGCAACTCTGAAGATTGGGAACTTGACGAAGGTAAGGAGTTAGGTATAACACGTAAGTTTGATTGTGTTAATTCTTTTATGGATACCGATGCTTTTCGTGAATTTAGCACTAAATATGGACTTGACTCTGAGATAGTAGCTTCTTTCTGTGAATCATTTGCTACTCATGTTGATCTCCCTTAGGAGAAATGGTTTAAATATCATCCTCCCGTTGAAGTGAAAGTAGTGGAACCTATTAAAGTTGAAGAAAAGACTATTACTTATAATGTTGATCCTATTGTTCCTACTGCTTATATTGAGAAACCACCCTTCCCTATTAGAATAAAGGATCATGCCAAAGCTTCAACTGTGGTTCGTAAGAGTAATGCTAGAACACCTACACCCCCTGAGCAAATTAAAGTTGAACCTAGTATTTCTATGGTTAAAGATCTCTTGGTCGATAATACATGTTATTTACTTCTGTGATGAAGCTGCTAGAATTGCTAGACCCCATACTAAAAATAAACATAGACTTGTTGTTGGCATGCCTGTTGTTTCTGTTAAAATAGGAGATCATTTTTATCATGGCTTATGTGATATGGGTGCTAGTGTGAGTGCAATACCTCATTCCTTATACAAAGAAATTATGCATGATATTGCACCTGCTGAGATAGAAGATATTGATGTTACTATTAAGCTTGCAATAGAGACACTATTTCACCAATTGGGATTGTTAGAGATGTCAAAGTCTTGTGTGGGAAAATTAAATACCCTACTGATTTTCTTGTTCTTGGTTCCCCACAAGATGACTTTTGTTCCATTATATTTGGTAGACCCTTCTTGAATATTGTTAATGCTAAGATAGACTACGAAAAGGATATTGTTACTGTTGGGTTAGGGGATATGTCTCATGACTTTAATTTTGCTAAATTTCATAGACAACCCCATGATAAAGAATTGCCTAGTAAACATGAAATTATTGGTCTTGCTTCTATTGTCATGCCTCCTAATGATCCTTTAGAACAATATTTGCTAGACCATGAAAATGATATGTTTATGAATGAAAGAAGGGAAATAGATGAAGTATTGTTTAAACAGGGACCTATTTTGAAACACAACTTGCATGTTCAAATCCTTGGGTATCCTCCCCCACCCAAGGGTGATCCAGTGTTTGAGATTAAACAATTACCTGATACTTTGAAATATGCGTATCTTGATGAAAAGAAGATATATCCTGTTATTATTAGTGCTAACCTTTTAGAGCATGAAGAAGAGAAATTTTTGAAAACTCTGAAGAAGCACCATGATGCTATTGGATATACTCTTTATGATCTTAAGGGCATTAGTCCCACTCTATGCCAGCACAAAATAAAACTGGAAAAAGATGCTAAACCAGTTGTTGATCATCAACGACGGTTAAATCCTAAGACGAAAGAAGTGGTAAGAAATGAAATACTAAAGCTTCTGGAGGCAAGCATAATCTATCATGTTGCTGATAGTCAGTGGGTAAGTCCTGTTCATTATGTCCCTAAGAAGGGAGGTATTACTGTTGTTCCTAATGATATAGAATTGTTACAGGTTATAGAATGGTAATTGATTTCCGCAAATTAAATAAAGCTACTAGAAAAGATCATTATCCTCTACATTTTATTGATCAAATGCTAGAAAGACTATCCAAACATACACATTTTTGCTTTCTAGATGGTTATTCTTGTTTCTCTCAAATATCTGTGTCACAAGAGGATCAGGAAAAGACCACTTTTACTTGCCCTTTCGGTACATTTGCTTATAGATGTATGCCTTTTGGTTTATGTAATGCACCTGCTACCTTTCAAAGATGTATGACTGCTATATTCTCTGACTTTTGTGAAAATATTGTTGAGGTTTTCATGGATGATTTCTCCGTTTATGGAACTTCTTTTGATGATTACTTAAGCAACCTTGATCGAGTTTTGTAGAGATGTGAAGAAACTAATCTTGTCTTGAACTGGGAGAAGTGCCACTTTATGGTTAATGAAGGGGCATAAAATTTCTGATAGAGGTATTGAAGTTGATAAAGCTAAAGTAGATTCTATTGAAAAGATGTCGTGTCCTAAGGCATCAAAGGTATAAGAAGTTTTCTTGGTCATGCTGGTTTTTATAGGAGGTTTACTAAAGACTTCTCTACAATTTCTAGGCCTCTGACTAATCTCTTACAAAAAGATGTTCCTTTTGTCTTTGATGATGATTGTGTAGAAGCATTTGAAATACTTAAGAAAGCCTTGATTCCTGCACCTATTGTTCAGCCACCTGATTGGAATTTACCCATTGAAATTATGTGTGATGCTAGTGATTATGATGTAGGTGTTGTTCTAGGACAAAGAGTTGATAAGAAATTAAATGTTATCCAATATGCTAGTAAAACTCTAGACAGTGCCCAGAGAAATTATGCTACTACTGAAAAAGAATTTTTAGCAGTTGTGTTCGCTTGTGATAAGTTCAGACCATATATTGTTGATTCCAAAGTAATTGTTCACACTCATCGTGTTGTTATTAAATATCTTATGGAAAAGAAAGATGCTAAACCTAGACTTATTAGATGGGTTCTCTTGCTACAAGAATTTGATTTGCATATTATTGATAGAAAGGGAGCTGAGAACCCCGTTGCAGACAACTTGTCTAGGTTAGAAAATGTTCTTGATGACCCACTACCTATTGATGATAGCTTTCCTAATGAACAATTAGCTGTCATAAATGCTTCTCGTACTGCTCCATGGTATGCTGATTATGCTAATTACATTTTTGCTAAATTTATACCACCTAGTTTCACATAGCAGCAAAAGAAAAAGTTTTTCTATGATTTAAGACATTACTTTTGGGATGACCCACGCCTTTATAAAGAAGGAGTAGATGGTGTTATTAGACGTTGTGTACCTGAGCATGAACAGGAACAGATCCTATGCAAGTGTCACTCCGAGGCTTATGGAGGACACCACGCTGGAGATAGAACTGCACATAAGGTATTGCAATCTGGTTTTTATTGGCCTACTCTCTTCAAAGATGCCCGTAAGTTTGTCTTGTCTTGTGATGAATGCCAAAGAATTGGTAATATTAGTAGACATCAAGAAATGCCTATGAATTATTCACTTGTTATTGAACCATTTGATGTTTTGGGCTTTGATTATATGGGACCTTTTCCTTCCTCTAATGGATAAACACATATTTTAGTTGCTGTTGATTACGTTACTAAGTGGGTAGAAGCTATTCCAACTAGTAGTGTTGATCATAACACTTCTATTAAGATGCTTAAAGAAGTTGTTTTTCTGAGGTTTGGAGTCCCTAGATATTTAATGACTGATGGTGGTTCACATTTTATTCATGGTGCTTTTCGTAAAATGCTTGCGAAGTATGATGTTAATCATAGAATTGCATCTCCATACCACCCTCGGTCTAGTGGTCAAGTAGAATTGAGTAATAGAGAGATTAAATTGATTTTGCAAAAGACTGTTAATAGATCTAGAAAGAATCGGTCCAAGAAACTTGATGATGCATTATGGGCCTATAGAACTGCATATAAAAATCCTATGGGTATGTCTCCGTATAAATGGTTTATGGAAAAGCATGTCACTTACCTCTCGAACTAGAACATAAGGCATATTGGGCCATTAAAGAGCTCAATTATGATTTCAAACTTGCTGATGAGAAGAGGTTATTTGACATTAGCTCACTTGATGAATGGAGAACCCAGGCCTATGAGAACGCCAAATGTTTAAAGAAAAAGTTAAAACATGCCATGACAAAAGGATACAAAAGCGTGAGTTTAATGTAGGTGATTATGTTTTGCTATACAACTCTCATTTAAGATTTTTTGCAGGAAAACTTCTCTCCAAATGGGAAGGTCCTTACATTATTGAGGAGGTCTATCTGGTGCCATAAAAATCAACAACGCCGAAGGCACAAACCTGAAGGTGGTAAACAGCCAAAGAATCAAACATTATATCTCAGGTAATCCTATAAATGTTGAAAGCAATGTTATTGACACCCTAACCCCGGAGGAGTACATAAGGGACACTTTCCAGAATGTTTCAGACTCCGAAAAGGAATAGGTATGTGGTACGGTAAGTGAACCGACTCCAAAACTGTTCAAATAGCAACTTTTCTCCGTTTTGGAATATTTAAAAAATTAGGAAAATTAAAAGTAGTCTGAAAGAGACACAGGGCATCCATGAGGGTGGAGGGCGCGCCCTAACCCCCCCCCCCCCCCCGGGGCGCGCCCCCTGCCTTGTGGCCACCTCGTGTGCCCTTCGAACTACGTTTCCTTGCATGATACTTCTTATGGTTGGTAAAAAATCATTATTTGATCTCCCAAAGGTTTTGACCACCGTACCACGACAAAATCTCCTATTTTCGTTCTAAGTTGTTTTGTGCTAGTGTTTCTCAAGGTCAGGCATCATGTCATCCCCCTCCTCCAACAATGTGGGCGAGGATGCTTGGCTAATGAAGATAGAGAGGAAGCGAGAAGAACTCAGGGAAATCAAGGAAGGTGACAAGATCAAGAAAGCCGCAGAAGAGCAAGTCCCGGCAGTTAGGGGTGGGCATATAAACCGAGAACCGAAGACCGGAGCCGAAAAACCGAGACCGAAGCCGAAAAAACCGAGGACCGAAGGTTCGGTCGTTCGTCCGGTTAGCGATCATAAGAAACCGATATTACTTCGGCACTTTTGGTCATTGGACGCTATTAACCGAATCTCCCGAATTAACCGTATTTTATTAACTTTCTCGTTTTTTTATTAAAGCCTAGTCAATTCAGCCCAACCATCCACGACTCCACATTACAGAACTAGTAGTAGACAATGCTTTTTCCAGCCTTTTCTTTCCACAAGCAGACGAAGGGAAACGGCCCACGCAACTTATCCAGAATATGCTCCAGGCTTCGGTGCTTCACGAGCGCACATCACGCGGCGCCGCCGCCTCCATTTTCCTACCTCGCAGGGCATCGGCTGCGCGCTTGCGCTCATGGCTCCTTAGCAGTGGCGCCCATTGATCTTTAGCGGCGGAGGCGGCCGGCGGCTGGTTGCACCCATGGCTCCCTTGCGGCGGAGGTGGCTGGTTGCGCCCATGGCTCCGTAGTCCCTAGTGGCGGAGGCGGCCGGCGTTCATCGCTTGTAAGCGGTCGAGGCCATCGCATCCAGCTTCCGACGACATCCTGCGGGCTGTGGCAATGCTTTCCTCTTACTATTCCGTTCCAAGTTTCAATTTGTTCCTGCTCGGCGTCAACATTTTTTCCCCAAGATTTGTCTCCCGATTTCTTGCTTCCCTTTCAATGTCGGTTCTCTTCATTCATAACCGAGCACCGAACCGAATTTTTGGTGGATCAAAGTCTCCGTCATTGCTTTTGTAGATCACCGATCGGTCAAGAGAATCAGGAAACCGAATTTGAAAAGTAACCGAAGCACCGACCCGATCGGTTCGGTCTAACCGAATGCCCAGTCCTACCGGCAGTAGAAGAAGAAGGCGTCTTTCAACCTTACTACAACCATCTCACCTGTACTGAAATTGAAGCTTTCAAGATGATTGAAATAGTTCGTATACAAAACAAGTATCTCACTCGTGACATATTTTGTTACAAGAGCATATCACCGCACTCAAGGGCATTATCCGCAAGTTGCAGCATCTCCTACGCTCTATGTGTGACACTACATAATCAACAACTCCATCATCACCACCTCCAAAGAAAGAGACATAAAATACATGGGTATGGGCACTCCCCTTGGCAACTGCCAAGCTTGGGGGAGGTGCCCTGGTATCGTATCACCATCACACTTCTATCTTTATTTGTTTTTTCTTAGTTCGATCCTTTTGGTTATATCTTGATCTAGTAGAATAAAGTTTTAGTTTGATCTAGCTTTGAGTTTTGTGTTGATCCCTATCTATGTAATCAAGTCTGTGAGCTATATATAATAAAGAATAGTTTTGAGTTGAGGGCTTTTGTTGTCTTGCTATGATCTTGAGGGAATAAAAGAAAGAATAAAAAGAAATAAAAAGATCATATTGATCTTATGGAGAGTAATGACTTCACATATAAAGAGTATGATGAATTAAAGTCGTTGAGAGTTGACAAACATAGTTTTGCATTGCAATTAATAGGAAGTAATAAAGAAAGAGAGGTTTTCACATATAAATATACTATATTGGGCATCTTTTATGATTGTGAGCACTCATTAAAATATGACATGCTAAAAAGTTGATGCTGGACAAGGAAGACAACGTAATGAGTTATGTTTTCTTATATCTAAAAAAAGTTATATTGTCATGGATCATCCAACATGTTGAGCTTGCCTTTCGCCCTCATGCTAGCCAAATTCTTTGCACCAAGTAGAGATACTACTTGTGCTTCCAAACATCCTTAAACCCAGTTTTGCCATGAGAGTCCACCATACCTACCTATGGATTGAGTAAGATCCTTCAAGTAAGTTGTCATCGGTGCAAGCAATAAAAATTTGCTCTCTAAATATGTGTGATCTATTAGTGTGAAGAAAATAAGCTTTATACGAGCTTGTGATATGGAAGAAATAAAAGCGACGGACTGCGTAATAAAGGTCCTTATCACAAGTGGCAATATAAAGTGACGTTCTTTTGTATTAAGATTTTGTGCATCCAACCATAAAAGCGCATGACAACCTCTACTTCCGTCTGCGAAGGGCCTATCTTTTATTTTTATCTTCTACCTTCATACAAGAGTCATGGTGATCTTCACCTTTCCTTTTTACACTTTATCCTTTGGCAAGCACTATGTGTTGGAAAGATCCTGACATATATATACACCTGGATGTAGGTTTACATAAAGTATTATTGTTGACATTACCCTTGAGGTAAAAGGTTGGGAGGCGAAATTATAAGCCCCTATCTTCCTCTGTGTCCGATTGAAACTCTCTACCCATAAATATCGCGTGAGTGTTAGCAATTGTGAAAGATTAAATGATAGTTGAGTATGTGGGCTCACTTAAAAGCTCTTATATTTACTCTTTCTGATGTTATGATAAATTGCAATTTCTTCAATGACTGAGATTATAGTTTGCTAGTTTTCAATGAAGTTTCTGATTCATACTTTACATTGTGAATCGATTGTTACTTTAGCATAAGAAGTCATATGACAATATATATGTTGCTGTTTTAAGAATGATCATGATGCCCTCATGCACGTATTTTATTTTATCGACACCTCTATCTCTAAACATGTGGACATATTTTTCGATTTCAGCTTTCGCTTGAGAACAAGCGAGGTCTAAGCTTGGGGGAGTTGATACGTCCATTTTGCATCATGCTTTTATATCAATATTTATTGCATTATGGGCTGTTATTACACATTATGTCACAATATTTATTCCTTTTCTCTCTTATTTTACAAGGTTTACATGAAGAGGGAGAGTCCCAGTAGCTGGAATTTTGGGCTGGAAAAGGAGCAAATATTAGAGACCTATTCTGCACAACTCAGAAAGTCCTGAAACTCCATGAAAGTCAGTTTTCGAATAAATTAAAAATATTGGATGAAGAAAGCACCAGAGGGGGGCCACCCACCAGCCACGAGGGTGGAGGGCGCGCCCTACCCCCCTAGGCACGCCCCCTGCCTTGGGCCACCTGGCAGGCCCCCTATGCCCATCTTCTGCTATATGGTGTCTTTCGCCCTGGAAAAAAATCATAAGGAAGCTTTCGGGATGAAGCACCGCCTTCTCGAGGCGGAACCTGGGCACGACCAATCTAGGGCTCCGGCGAAGCTGTTCTGTCGGGGAAACATCCCTCCGGGAGGGGGAAATCGTCTCCATCGTCATCACCATCGATCCTCTCATCGAGAGGGGGTCAATCTCCATCAACATCTTCACCAGCACCATCTCCTCTCAAACCCTAGTTCATCTCTTGTATCCGATCTTTGTCTCAAAACCTCATATTGGTACATGTGGGTTGCTAGTAGTGTTGATTACTCCTTGTAGTTTATGCTAGTAGGTTTATTCAATGGAAGATCATATGTTCAGATCCTTAATGCATATTAATACCCCTCTGATTATGAACATGAATATGATTTGTGAGTAGTTACGTTTGTTCCTGAGGACATGGGAGAAGTCTTGTTATAAGTAATCATGTGAATTTGGTATTCATTTGATATTTTGATGAGATGTATGTTGTCTCTCCTCTAGTGGTGTTATGTGAACATCGACTACATGACACTTCACCATGATTTGGGACTAGGGGAAGGCATTGGGAACTACTCCCTCCGTCCCATAATGTAAGACGTTTTTTGGCACTACGCTAGTGCAAAAAAACCTCTTACATTATGGGACGGAGGGAGTAATAATTAGATGATGGGTTACTAGAGTGACAGAAGCTTAAACCCTAGTTTATGCGTTGCTTCGTAAGGGGCTGATTTGGATCCATATGTTTCATGCTATGGTTAGGTTTACCTGAATTCTTCTTTCGTAGTTGCGGATGCTTGCGAGAGGGGTTAATCATAAGTGGGATTCTTGTACAAGGAAGGGCAGTACCCAAGCACCGGTCCACCCACATATCAAATTATCAAAGTAACAAACATGAATCATATGATCATGATGAAAACTAGCTTGACAGTAATTCCCATGTGTCCTCGGGAGCGCTTTGCTTTATATAAGAGTTTGTCCAGGCTTGTCCTTTGCTATAAAAAGGATTGGGCCACCTTGTTCCACCTTAGTTACTTTTGTAACTTGTTACCCGTTATGAATTACCTTATCACAAAACTATATGTTACTGATAATTTCAGTGCTTGCAGAGAATACCTTACTGAAAACCACTTGTCATTTCCTTCTGCTCCTCGTTGGGTTTGACACTCTTACTTATCGAAAGGACTATGATAGATCCCCTATACTTGTGGGTCATCAGAGCTTCAAGTTGATCTTGCGCAGATTCGCAAACCTTTCCTCCAAATCCTGGATAAGAGTTGCTTTGTCCTTGGTCTTGACCAGAGTGTCATCCATATAAGTTTTTATTGTTTCTGTGCAACTGTGGCTCAAAACCAATCTAGACTACCCTCGCAAAAGTAGACCCGGCACTCTTTAATCCGAATGGCATGCGGATAAAACAATATGTACCACATGGGGTGATGACCGAGGTCTTCTCTTCGTCTTCCTTGGACATGAAGATCTGGTGATACCGAGAATATGCATCCAGGAAGGAAAGAAAATTGTAGCCCGAAGTGGAATCCATGATCTGATCAATGCGCGGCAAGGGGGTCCTTCGGGCAAGCCTTGTTGAGATTTGTAAAGTCTGTACAAAGCCTCAATTTCCCGTTAGCCTTCCGGACCACCACTGGATTTGCTAGCCATGTGGGATGTAGCATTCCTCTGACCAAACCAGCTGCTTCAAGCTTCTTGATTTCCTCTGCAATAAACTGGTGCCTCTCCAAGGCCTGCTTCTAGACTTTTTGCTTGACGGGTCTAGCGTGTGGGCAGACATCAAGGTGGTGCTCGATTACCTCCGTGGGAACACCGGGGATATCAGATGGTTGCCAGGCAAACACATCAATATTCGCTCGTAGGAAGGCAACGAGCGCGCTTTCCTATTTGTCATCGAGGGTGGCGCTGATGGTGAAAGTACCACCAACGCCAGCTAGCCCTGCCAGGACCTTCTTCACTTGTGGAGCAGTAACCTTGGTCCCTTTGTTGTTGGAACTCTCCGACAAGTCATCAATAGGCGTAGTGCACTCCAAAGAGGTATGCTTCCTGGATTCCTTACCAGTGTCCTTGCTATCCTTCTTCTTTTCTCTGCTCTCCTTGGTGGGAACTGTTGCTGCTGCTGCCTCTGCCGCGACCGCGTCCCGGTACATCTTGTCCACACAAATGACCGCGTCCTTCTCATCTGATGGGATGGAAATGACTCCAACTGGCCCAGGCATCTTCAAGGTGTAGCGGGCATAGTGGGATGCCACCATGAATTTAGCCAAGGCTGGTCGTCCAAGGATCCCATTGTACGGCAAGGGGAGGTCGACCACATCAAACACAATCTTTTTAGTCCGATAGTTCAACTCCCCTCCAAATGTCACAGGCAACGTGATCTTTCCCTTAGGATGACTCCTGCCGGGATTAACTCCTTGAAACGTGTCGGTGACCTTTAACTCCTCTTCTGCTATCTGAAGTTTGTTGATAACCTTTGGGGAAATCAGATTCAACCCGGCCCCGCCGTCCACCAACATCTTAGTGACCATGAGGTTGCGAATTGTCGGAGAGACCAACAATGGCAAACACCCTACCGCAGTGGTACGGTCAGGATGATCCTCTTCATCAAAGATGATGGCCGTGCGTGACCATTTGAGTGGTTTCCGGGCCTGTGGTGTTGGTTCCACAGCATTGACCTCATGCGCCCACCGCTTGAGTTGGCGGTGAGAGGTGTGCAGGGATGCGCCCCCGTCAATGCATTGGATGTCAGTGGCCTTCTGAAACTATTGCTCACTGGTTTCCTCTTCATCCCCTCCATCACTCTCATTATCACAGGTTTCCTTCTCTTGATCCCTCATGGGTTTTCCTTTGTTCCGAAGGGGTTTGCCAGGGCAATTTACTTCACCGCCTCGACCCTTACCGTCAGCAATGTTCTGACCCTTTTCCTTGTCACACTTATCGTACTCAGCTCTTTGCCTCTTGACAAGCAGCTCAACCTGATAACACTCTTGAAGGTCGTGGCCCTTGGTCCGATGAATCTTGCAATATGGCCCATCGCCTTTCCCGTCCTTCTCGACAACCACAGCTTCCCGGCAGTCAGCGCACACTACAACTTCCTTGTCGGGGGCTTCGGTCTTAGCTATCTTGCCGGTACTTGGTGCACCCGATCTTTCAACAGTCATCATTGCCTTATCCTTGCGCCTCTTATTACGCTTCTTGCTCTTCTTCTGACTGGTGGACTCGTCATCATCCTCTGAATCAACATTGATGCAGTCCTTCTCCCCAGGTAACTTCCTTCCCTCCTTCATCCGAGCACACTTATCCACCAAGGTGTAAAGCTCCTTTACGGTCTTGGGCAATCGTACGTTCATCTTGGAACAAATAATGTGCGCACATTGGGCTGAAAGGTGGCTATCATAGCTGCCAGATGGATGTTTGGGATGTTCTTGTGAACTCTGCTGAATTTTTGCAAATACTTTTGGAGAGTTTCTCCTTCTTTCTGCTGGAGAAGCTGCAAATCGCTGGGCTGAGCAGGTTCTTGATGGCTGCCTGCGAAGGTGCCAATGAACTCATGGCACAGGTCAGCCCATGACGAAATGGAGTTCTCCGGCAGGTGCATCAGCCAGGACCTCACACTGGACTTGAGAGCCAAAGGGAAGTAGTTAGCAAATTCCTTCTCATCTCTTCCCTCGACAGCTTGAACAGCGATGGTGTAGATGCTCAGAAACTCTGTCGGGTTTAGCCTCCCATCATACTTCTCGGGTATCTCTGGCTTGAACGTGTGGATGGATGGCTAACGGACTTGCAGCAGCTCACGAGTAAAGGCAGGGCACCCAACCTCAAAAGGTAGGCACCCGCCAATATCAAGCGCAGGATCGTCAACGTCGGGACCATCACACCCATCGGTCCGGCGGTGGTCGCCGTGGCGTCGCTCAATGACAATGCGTGCGTCTTCCCTCAGCCTACCCTCCGGGGCTTACCGCAGTCCTGGACGCTCTCGAGGGTCAGAAGAGGCCATCAAGACGTCGTCGGGTTGCTGATTCTGTTGTGCTCATGCTGGCTGATGTGGCGGGGACTGCACTGTGGGGGTGGCCCCTTCCGTATGACCAGCAGCATGAGTCGTCGTTGTCGCTTAGGGAGGCCGTGGCGGGCCAGCTCGCTGCGAGCCCCTAGCCTCGGTGAAACTGAGTAGGCTCTGTATGGTGGCATGCCACTCATCCATCTGCTCGGCCGCTGGCGGGAACCTTAGCAGCAGCTAAGCCTGCGCCATGGCCTCCGTAACCATGCTCGGCATGGGTGATGAAGACGCAGATCGTACCATCGCTCGGCTCGTGACGGTGCCAGCAGCGATAGTACCATGTCCCTACGGTTGCGGGGCAGCCGCCTAGATGGCATGGTGGCGTGGCGAAGGCGCTTGAGGGCCAGCAGCTTCGTCAGGCACAACGACTTGGTTGACTCACCCCGAGGAGGTACACGCGTTGCGGTCGCTCCCGTGATGGGGCGGCCGGAGGGCGGCGATTCGCCCTGGACCGAGCGCCGTCGTTGCAGATGTGCCCATCGGTGAGAGGAAGGACTGTGGACGGAGTAACCCCTTAACCCGTACCTCATGGAGCTTGGCCGTTGGGGTGTTGCTGATGTTGCTCTCCTCCGGTGTCTCCCTCTCCTGCTTTGGCCATGGGGGAAGTGGTGATGGCGCCGCCTGCTCTGACCACATCCCCAACAATGTCCACATCCTCGCGCGCCTCCGCACCTCCCGTAGCATTGGTGGCTGCAGGCGGCGGAGCCTTTGAGGTGGATGGGTGAGCCGAAGCGCCGAATTTCTTCTTGGACGCCATGGTTGATGGTGCCATCGAAGACAAAGATGGAGATGAAGATGACACGCTGCACACGCTTTCAGGTTCGCGCAAGTGATCCCCCTACCTGGCGCACCAAAGATGTCGTGGGAAACCACGGCCACCTATGGGACCAAGGGTCCCTTGCTAGTTCGGCAAGGGGGATGTCACGTTGCACAACAAGCAGAGGAGCGTGGGGAAGCACGGCAGAAATAACACAAGCAATTTTACCCAGGTTCGGGCTACCGTGAGGCGTAAAACCCTACTCCTGCTTTGGTGGACTGATGGTGGAAGAATGGTGGTGGAGCGCAGTACACTTGCCCGGCAGGGGTGACAGTGGCTACGTGCGTATGAGTCTGTGGGTGTCCAACCTTCTAACCCCTTCCACGGTTGCCACGGGACTCCTTTCATAAATCAACGGGTCACCACAATGGCAAATCAGTCATTATGCACTGATAAGATAGCAAATAGTGTTATCATACCTAACTCTGCAGGCTGACAGAGCGCATTTAATGCACCGCTCAACGTCACATCGTTCTTCGCCTGGCAAGCCTTGCCGGGCTTATTTTGCCAGCTGCACGCCTGCTTGCTTGACACATCACAGGACGGGTGTCGTCTGTAGGTATTCCTATAGAAAGAGGCTGCCATGTGGCGAATTGCTCCCACTTAATCACTTCGTGGCTTGACACCGCATTGATTGACGACATGGGTTGTGGTGGAGTGGTTGGTGAGGTGGTTGTTTCCTCTGTGAGCCCCGGCAGGCTATGTCGGGACGTCTTGGGTGTTCTCTTCCGGGGTGACCCCGCCTTCGCCGAGCTTGTCTGACCGGCAAGGGAGGCTTTTCTCCTGGTGGTATCTTACTTCTCTGGCTTGACCTTGGTCCTCTTGATCTGCATGTTGGTCCCTCGAAGATCTTGGTCTCCTGCACTCCGGCATGGCTTGGAGCCATAATCTTGTTCCCATGCCTGTGCACAGTCTGGGCAACAGACCCAGGGTTTGTTGCATCGACAACCTAGACCTAGAGTTAGATCACACATTACGATCTTAAAGTAGATCAACTTTGTACTTGATGCATCTCCATTGATATAAACAAGAGTAGGACGTAGGGTTTTACCTCCATCAAGAGGACCCGAACATGGGTAAACATCGTCTCCTTCGTCCCTATTACCCTTGATCAGAGATCCACAGCTCGGGACCCCCTACCCCGAGGTCTGCCGGTTTTGACACCGACAATGAGGAGCTTGTCACACCCTGCTTTTTGTAACATGTCATTTGCATTAATAAAGCATGAAAATTTGGACCAACAAAAACTTTTGCATTACTTGGCTTTTTATTTGGAGATTGGTTTTTCTCTGTGTGATTTTCAAGTGCTCCTTAAAGTCAACACAACTCCACCTTATATATTTCATCTCCTTGCCCCAAACTTCTGCCCAATGATCATGCCATGTGTATAGTGCAATATAGCATTTTCTTACAGAAATAATTTGGCCAAATAGTATTTTCAAAAATTAGTTTTCCAAAAACCCCTGAATTGAGGCTTGCACTACAAGTACTTGATTTGGGGTATGAAAAATATTTCAAAGAGTATATTTGAAACTAGATATAGTACTCCCATAAACCACAAAAATATAATTTTAAAAGTAATTTTCCTATTTTATTTAAAGGCTTTTTCCTTAGGCCGGAAATTGTCTTTAATAGGTTAAAATTATTTAAAAGCTTTAGAAATATTTGAGGAAAATCAGGGAAACTGTGTGGACATATATTTTCCATATATAAGAGTTTCAACACATGGTCATGTTCAAAATATTGGACAAAACCTCCCCAGACCATTTCTGCCAATTTCAAGGATTTGAAATATTTCTACATGAAATATTTTCATTAAAATCCAAGGAAAATCCAGCAAGTCACAAATGCATATTGTGATCACCTTGCAAAGCCTCATCTCAATTAAGATCATTTTGGTTCACCAAAATGCCCCCAAACCCCCTCTGACCATAATCAAATTTGAACAACTTTGTACTACCAACTTTCTCTCATTGACCCCAACTTTTGTGATCATGTTCACATGACCAAATGAGGCCAATACACCAAGTGGTACTTCAAGGAGAAGTGATTTACTCAACTAGGTCTACACAAGTTCATTTCTGGCAATTTCTAGGGTTTACAAAAGTTGCATTGGTAACTTTGCCCAAATGAGCTCAAAAGTTGTGGAGGGCCCTAATTATATGTGCCATTTCACCTCGTGGAGTCTCATGACAAATGGAAATCATCTACTTTCCCAAACCAGCATCAAACACCTTCTGCCACTTTACCAAAATCCCATTTTTGGCCTCTTCCACTAATCTCCGTAGGCTCAACTTTTTACCACAGCCCCTCCTAGACCCCCTCTAGCACTTGGGTGCTTTTCTGCCCAAGGAAGCAATGGTGAAGGGGGGAGAACCCCATTTTTTCTTCTCTGGACAGTGGATTCATCTCTCTCTCTTTCTCTCTCTCTCTCTCTCTCTCTCTCTCTCTCTCTCTCTCTCTCTCTCTCTCTCTCTCTCTCTCTCAGCCTCCTTCTCTCCCTCAGCTCCCCAGAGCATCCAAGGCTCTCCCCAGCCTTTGCCCATGCCCCCTTCAGCTGCCAGACACAAGTGGACGCGCGAGGATGCGGGAAAACCGCGGATGCCGACCAAAGTCGCGCTCTGGAGCGCCTGGCAGGGCACCCGACCGTTGATGCCGCGCCCCCCGACCACCTCGAGCCTCCCCCACGCACCAGTCGATGCCCCTCGACGTCTGCTCCACGCCAGCAGGCCGCCCACTTGCTCTCGCTCCTCCTCTCTCTCCTGCAGCTCGCGCCAGAGCGCCGCCCCGCTCGGCCAATGCTCGCGTCGCTCCTATGGAACGCCCGCAGCTCGCCCCGCTCCTCCTCTCTCTCCCTGGCACCCTAGACCACTCCCATGAACACCCCCGAGCCCTCCATTCCCTCTCTAACAGCCACCCAAGCCGATCCCGCGGGCACCCGTAGGCCACGCCTACGGTGGACCTCGGCCAGCCTATAAAAGGCGACCCCGAACCCCTCTCTCACTCCCTGTCGCTCCCCCACACTCCTAGTCAACCTCCCGCACCACACATTTGTCTCCAAAGCCGCCCGAGCTCGAGATCGAGCTCGAGCTCCGCCGCCTCGGCTCGTCGGCATTCGCGCGGAACAGGCCTCCTCCGCACACGTTTTCTCTTGATCTGGAACCGCGCAGCATCGCTAACCCTTTCCCCTCTCTTCCCCACTCTTTTTGCAGCCGGGAACGGCCGGAACCATCGACGCTCGAATCACCTCCGCCGCGTGACCTCGTCGCCGGCGAACTAGGCTGCTCCGGCGACCATCTCCACCACCACCCGAACGGCAACATCCCCATGAGTCCAACAGTACCACCCATGCATCCTCCCATGCCCTATATCGCCACCGGCGAGCTCGTCGTCGCCTCCGGACAGAGGCAGACGACGACGGCCATGGGCCCTGTCCGTCAGCCTCACGCCCTAACGAGTGGGACCCTCCCATCAGGTTTAAAAATGCACGCGCGCGTGCACCGGTTCGCTCGTCGGCTGAAGGCATACTTCGCCTTTACGCCTTCGATGTGGCGGCCTCGCGCGGGCTGATTTCCCTCTGGGCCTGCTGCAATGTGGCCTTTCTGGCCCAGTGGCACAGTGCCACTTTTCTTTTTCTTTTTCTGTCTGTTTTATAAAAATTCCATAGGATAAAATACTTATCCAAATGAAATAATTCCAACTCCTAAAATCTCAGAATAATCCCACCTATTTATTGATGTAACTTTCATACACATCCATTACACTTTTCTGCACTGTTCAAATTTAAATTCAAATTTGAACAATAAAATCTCTGTTTGAAAATCCACTACTCTATCTTCCTAACTCCAAATCGAAAACCAAGAATTTTCCCCTTCCTAGTTTTCCTCCTAGTATTTTACAAAAATAAGTTGACATTTTTCTAAGCACTTTGACTTTTCTGTTTTCATTATTGTCTTATTTTTCCGTTATTTTCTTGCGACGATTAGATCCCGTATTTGACGAAGTTGCTGAAGAAGAAGGAGGAGAAGGATTTGAAGACCTCGAAGAACAAGCCAATCAAGGCAAGTAGCCCTTTGACCATGACACCCCTCTTGTTCATCAGTACCCTTTTTCCGATTGCACGATGATGAAATATGACGGTGGTAAATTTGTTGTGAACCACCACATGATGCAAACCCCTACTTATGACCTTACCTTGTTCATGATTGCATTGTCAAGAGACTAGTTGATGCATAATGATGCATGTGTACCATGAACTCTTCGTGGTTACATTCTTTCGAAAACCCCATTGGGTGCCCCTAATGCCCTTGGGAGATGTTGAACTAAGGTCACCACTTGAGGAAGAAGTGGTGTATCGAAGAGAGCTTTTGTTGTGTGTAAAATGATGGATTAGATTTATGTGTGATTACCGTCCCAACCAAACATGTGCAACCACTCTACCCCTTTATGGGACGGGGCATTATTGATTACTTGGACTAATACTAGCATGGTGCCCACATTACTAGTGACGGGGGTGACTTGAGGTCACTCTCGGGACAGGGTCGTGCTTGGATAGGCGGCCATGATTGTTTTCACAGGGCACCGGACACACCATTGGTCCCTTCGTGTATGTATGATAATGTAAAAAAGGGCAGAGTCCCACGATCTTTTGCTTATACATGAGGGCCGTGTATCAACGAGTGGATCCTATGTTAGTATCGTCTAGGGAAAGGTAATGATCGGGTGCTTCCCCCGAGTACTTGAGGTACTGCGGGATCGTGGATGACACGAAAGCTTCTCGGATCTTGTGGGTAAAGTGCGCAACCTTTGCAAAGTGTCAAACTATTCGAATAGCCGTGTCCACGGTCATGGACAGTTGGGAGGTGCTACTTAAACTATGTCCAGAAATTTTACAATCTCGGTGCATGTGTGTGTGGGAAGGAGCTATTTGTGTCAAGGTGGTGACTTGACATGTTGAATGGCATGGCATTTATTCAAACTCTACTTATGTTGATATCTGTAACCTGTTCTCAAGGTTACCCAAGTTCATTGATGCATATCTCACAAGTTGATAGGACATCCCAACTAGCTTGAAGCTAGGTTGCTTACTTGTTGTACAATTGCTTTGTTACTTGAACCAAATCATGGGTTGCTTGCGAGTACATTCAAAGTACTCACTGGCTTGCTACTGGTTATTTAATTGACCAGGCATGGAAGAACAGGAGTTCGAGGAAGAGTTCTTTGGTGATGAACACGCGAACTAGGACGCTTCCCAGTCAGAATGCCTGTAGGGTTAAGGTAGATGGAGTGGGTTCTACTTATTGATGAAGATTTCCGCTGTTTGTGTTTGATCTGATGTTCAGCCCTTAAGGCTTTATCAATGTAAGACTTGACCATAATGGTCATAATTTGTGTAAGACAGTATGAATGGATGTAAGACTCTTGTTATTCAGCTTATGTGTGTTCAGTGAGCATTGATCTCTGGGATCACTGTACACGTGCATTCAGTGATCTCGACTTATGAGTCGGGGTCCCCACAGAGCTGGTATCAGAGCCATCCTGACTGTAGGAAGCCTTAGTTAGCATGGACGTTAGTTAGAGTGAGACTATCTACATCAAGAACGCCGCCACTCATCATCGCCATTGCCGGTAACCTCGATGACATCATTGTATATCCCTCTTGCCATTGCATTGATAACCCCCTAGCCCATTTACGTCACTTGCCTATCGAGACTAACCTTTGAGTATTGCTGGCAACGTTACTTGTGCACATTAGTGATTCGCACCTTCCATTGCATACATACCATATCATCTTGCTATCATCATATCATAGTGCACCTTCCCTTGTGTCACAAGATTGTTCCCATATATACACAATTTCTATCTTGGTTTGTGCATTTTGCATAGTGGCCATACAAAAAAATAATAAAGCTTTTAAGCAAAAGAGAGAGAACAAAGAAGCTTGTAAGCAAGAGTCATAGCATCATATCATAGTGCATTACAATATATCATATGGTATCATACTCGATCATCTTGGATCATCTTGTGCTAAAGCACCGGCAAATACATACATACCATACTTGTGATAGGAAGCCACTACATTTTGTCTCATATAGGTAGTGCACAAGTTCAGAAAACATAGGTATATAGGTGACTTTGTAGATAGTCTCACTCTATAGACAACAAAGGTAGCTAGTTCATCTCCTAGAAGGAAGCCTTGAGTCCATGGAGGATCTTCCCTTGCGGGGGCTTCATCCACTAGGGATCTTCTCACATGGAGGTCTTGAACTCCATGGGAGTGGTAGTCTCTCTCTCTCTCTCTCTCTCTCTCTCTCTCTCTCTCTCTCTCTCTCTCGGAGTGGTAGGAGCAAAGCTCACATACAAATAAGCTATCACTTTGCTAACCCTAACTAGGAGGAGGTGGAGGAGTATATATAGTCTAGGGCCACGAAGGGGTAAGTGAGGAGTACATGGGCTTCGCCCAACACGTTGCGCACAGACAGACATCGGACGTCCGATGGTTGTCGGTCGTCCGGTCGCTCGCAGGCGTCCGGTCGTCCGGAAGTCTTCGGACTTCTGACATTTTTGCTCTGGTCCAGTAGTGCTGGATTTTCGGTCGACGTCGGTCGTCCGGGCGCTGATGTGTGTCGGGCATATGGTGTATGGCGGTCGTCCGGGCACTGTAGGTTGCCTCGGCTGGAGTCGATCTAGCTGGTGGAGTCTCCAGGCGTCGGACGTCCGGAGATCGTCAGTCGTCCGAAGGTCGTCAGACGTCCGAGAGCTATAGCTTCCTGGCAGCTCTCCCTCTTGTTCCTCGTGCTTGGCGTCCTCGCCGTCTTGTCCAATGCTCCTAGTTGTTTCATGACCTTCCTCTTGGTTCTTTGGTCATGCATAACACATATGTTTGAGGTAGTAGCCGTGTCTCACATGTGGAAAGTGGCGACTAGGACAGGAGCGAGTTAACCTTGTGTCCAATGACGTATACTTGAGGTCTCGTCTTGTATCCTCTTGGGGCTTGTAGAGTAGACGTAGTGTACATGAAGATGATCGTAGGATGCTCCGCATCAAGAACTCCATCAAATCAAAAAGATGATCGGGGTGCAAAGAAGAACATGTACGTGATGATTCCACCCAAACCTTTCTGAAGCGGCCCCCCTCTTGTTAGTAAGGTTTCCCTACAACTCAAGTTCATCGAAAAATAGCACAGGAAAAACAACGTCTTCACTCAAAAACTCCGAGGGGCTCGAATCGTCTTGTGCCATATGATCAATTATCTGAAATGCTCAAAGCACACGATCAGTCCGCAAAGGCACTGTCATCAATCAACAAAACCACTAAGGGAGAAATATGCCCTAACAGCAGTGGTACCACCTCTTGCTCAGCACCGACTGGCAGAGGATCAGCTCTCGTGGAGCGCATGTCCGAAGATGCCGTAATGGCCATGGCTGCAACGGACCTGGGCTTCATGAACAAGAATCGGGTGGTCCTCGCATCTGTGCACAACGCCGCATCATCCGCTGCGAGTGTTGGCAGCTCCGCATCAATGAGGTGTTGCACAACCGCCTCTTCGAGGGGCTGGAGGACAAGGACGATGACGCGCTAGACCAACACGACAGCGATGCCAATGAGGCATTCGTTGTCAACTCCGGACCGTCTCGCGCGGGGCCGCCGACCTTACTCCGTTGGAGATGAGTGGAGTAGGATTTTAGTTGTTTTTAGGTCCTTTTACCATCTATTATTTTGAATATCATGAAAATCCGAAGTTCGCTTCAGTTGGATGGTCGGCTGCCCGCCCACTGTTCATAGACATGTCGAGAAATGTCCTCATACATTTAAGACCATTCATTTGGTATTCAGTTTGGAGTTGCCCTGACGCTCCTGGCAGACTGTTTGCAGACTAACCGTTTCTATGAAAGTTTAATTTTATAATGAAGAAAAAATGGAACACTAACAAATGAGGGAAAAGCTCAGGCGGTGTGACTACGACTTGCTGCATCGATTCACTTTCGTCCCCCTTCTTCCCCGCCCATCACCTCCTTTGGATCTGCAACCATTCTTATCATCCAAGCACCACTGTCCGTCCACTACCCACGGACACGTCGATAAATGTCTGCATACATTTAGAACCGTCCATTTGGATTTTGTTTGAAGTTGCCCTGACCCTCTTGATAAACTGTTCACAGACCAACCATTTCACTGAAAGTTTAATTTCAACAAATAAAATGAAATGAAACACTAACAAATGAGAAAAGAACTCACACGGCGTGACTACGCTTCCTGGCAGACTGTTTACAGACTAACCGTTTCTGTGAAAGTTTAATTTTATAACGAAGAGCGGTGTGACTACGACTTGCTGCACCGATTCACTTTCATCTCCCTTCTTCCCCACCCATCACCTTCTTTGGATCTGCAACCATTCTTATCATCCAAGCACCGCTGCCCGTCCACTATCATTTAGAACCGTCCATTTGGTATTTTGTTTGAAGTTGCCCTGACCCTCTTGATAAACTATTCATAGATCAACAATTTCCCTGAAAGTTCAATTTCAACAAATGAAATAAAATAAAACACTGACAAATTTAAAACAAAAAAGAAGCTAGCCAACTCACCTCCAGAATGCTCCCCCGATTGCAAGCTTCGTCGGCCGTCGGATCTGCCCCTCTGACTTGCTGCACCGTTGGATCTTCACTTGCAGTTAAATCGTTTTTCACCTTCCAGTCATTTTCCTTGCCCAATGACGAGTGGGCTCGTCTCAAGCTTGCATTGGCTGTCCCAGCAGCGGGTCATCTTCAGGCGGGTGAACCTTTCCTCGCGCGTCGCGCGTCCCGTGGCTGGGGCGAGGAGCCCATTGGACATAACCGCACCGAACCCTAGCCCCCCATCCACAGCCACCCGCTCCTTCTCACAGCCGCCACACCATTCCTCCCTTCTGCCCCCTCCTCCTTCCCGGATCCCCACCACGGCGCCGACCTGCAGGCAGAGGGCGACAGCGGCGGCGCTCAGTTAGATCTGTAGGAGAGAGAAGATGAGAGGGAGAGAGAGGAGGGAGAAAGAGAGGAGAGGAAAGGAGGCACATCGTCAGATGGGAGAGTGGCCAACCCGGCTCACGTCGGCTGGGGCCGCACCCCTCCCCGAAGGGCGGCGATGATGGAGGGATCTGCCGGTGCCATCTAGGCCCCCGACCGACGGACTCGCTGGGTCGCCGCCCCTCCCGTGCGGCAGGGACATCCACGGCGGCACGGGCTGGGGACCGAGCGACAGGGCCCGTGATGCGTTCCGGTCGAGGGACTGGTCGGGCCGGCGCGGGATCTTAGCCGCCGTTGATGGATTTCTCGCAGCTTGGCTACCTGTTGCTTTGGATCCAGTACGATCTCCATCTCTCTCTCTCTCTCTTTCTCTCTCTCTCTCTCTCTCTCTCTCTCTCTCTTTCTCTCTCTCTCTCTCTCCGAGACTCACCCACGCACTCACTCGCTCACTCTGTTTGCGCACGCGCGTGCCCGCGGTTCACACCCCTGAACCCAAACCCTATGCTGAATCAGGCGAGTTCTCGTTGTCGGATCACTGGCCAATCGTCGGGTTGGCGGCCACGTCAGTTCCGCACCGCTGCCAGCGACCGCCGTTCCGTTGCCTTGGATTCGGGTGTGGTGTTGGCTGGGAACTGTATGGTGTTTGTCTGGCGTGCCGTCCGCATCGTGGGGGTTTGGTCGGTTGATTCCAGGTATGAGTAGCTCCTGAGCTTGATGGCTGGATGTGTGCACACATGTAATGGGGTATCATGGTCATGTTGCTTGGTGTGCAGAGGCAACCTCATTTTTGGACCAAAAAGAGGGGCGATGACGATGATGACTAGCTGAAACAATCATGTCTTGAGCAATCAAGACAGCCTTGGCTTGTGGGACTAAACAGAGCTGAAAAAGTCGGTATCACCGTTGGAGTTGCCCTTAGAGCCTACCCTTACCTCTGTTGTAGCCTGCTCAATTTTATTGCCGATGTTGGATGATCTGTGCCTTGGACGGTCGTTCTGATGAGTGATACTCTGGGACCAGGTCTATTTCAACACACACGAACCCATTGACCTCCCATGTTCATGGGGAGCGTTGCATGTCGAAAAGTAAGGGGTTGTGTCACACAAAGTTCTGCATTGACATTTAGAAAGTAAGTGAAAAGCGATATGTCATTTTTTGAGGCTATCTACAATCCCGTTAAAAGGCAATTGCTAAACACTGAAGGGCAATGGAACTCAATTTGTCGGTATTCGCAGTTTGATAAATTATATTAGTGCTATTTCTTGGATTTATATAAGAAAAACAAAAATAGCTACCTTTGTGTGAATTACAGTGCTAATGATCAGTTCTTTGTATCAAACGTGAATGGACAGATTCAAGATTTCCTTTCACCTAGGCTTGGTTAGTTGGCCACTTCAATTCCCACTTTCTGTCATGTAATCTTGATGTCGATACTTCGACATTACATACAGAATATGATGCATTATGTAGAAGTTACTAATGGTCAAAAAAATTCCTGATACGACACTTGCTTACTTCTATTCACATTATGTAGAAGTTGCATAAGGCAGAACAAGAATAAGAACATTTGTCAGTTTTTTCATGTGCAGGTTCAGCAGCGGGCAATGCTCAAGACAGAGTTGGGCGCACATCATATATATACATATGTTGTCGTGTCTTAATAAATGGAGATGGGCAGAAGTAGAGATGAGATATCTATCCGACTGTCATCCTTCCCAGACTTGGGTTTGTCATCTCTGCCAGCGTCCGCCTCCGCTTCCTTCGTTGGTTGTCGTTTCTTTGTACACTGCTGTAGACAGAGTTGGGCGCACATCATATATATATACATATGTTGTCGTGTCTTAATAAATGGAGATGAGCAGAAGTAGAGATGAGATATCTACCCGACTGTCATCCTTCCCAGACTTGGGTTTGTCATCTCTGCCAGCGTCCGCCTCCGCTTCCTTCGTTGGTTGTCGTTTCTTTGTACACTGCTGTAGTTTAGAGATCATAATATATTTTCCATGGATACAATTGAATACGACACCCAATTTGCTATATAATTGTCCAGCTCTCTCTCATAGAGATTCATACAAAATATCATGCATAGTGGTCCCAGCTTAAGTAGAATATAACCATTGGATTGTTCAAACTTTGCTCGTGTTTCGCAGGGCACCATAACTCTAATCCGACATGAGCAATGCAACCACGACAGTGAGCAGTGGAACCGCAAGATAGAGATAGATACAAGTAGAATATAACTGGTCATATTTCTAAAATGATCACACTACTTATGGTGTCGGAAGAGAAGGCATCAGTGATAGTGGGCTTGGTGATGAGGGCATCAATACAAAGAGATTAATTCACAACTTTGTTCTTGATAGGTTCTACAAATATACAAGGTACTACTATTTCCTTATATGTTTAAATAGCTTTGTGAGTACAATTATATGAAAATTCTGCGATTCATGGTGCGGAAGCGGGCATCTTTGTTTTCCTGACCAAAAATACTTAGTTTCATGCCTCCATGGTATAATTTAGAGGCATAGTCCAATGAGAGATTAATACAAAATATCATGCATAGTGGTACCAGCTTAAGTAGAATATAACAAATACTTAGATTCATACAAAATATCATGCATAGTGGTCCCAGCTTAAGTAGAATATAACCATTGGATTGTTCAAACTATGCTCGTGTTTCGCAGGGCACCATAACTCTAATCCGACATGAGCAATGCAACCACGACAGTGAGCAGTGGAACCGCAAGATAGAGATAGATACAAGTAGAATATAACTGGTCATATTTTTAAAATGATCACACTACTTATGGTGTCGGAAGAGAAGGTATCAGTGATAGTGGGCTTGGTGATGAGGGCATCAATACAAAGAGATTAATTCACAACTTTGTTCTTGATAGTTTGTACAAATATACAAGGTACTACTATTTCCTTTTATGTTTAAATAGCTTTGTGAGTACAATTATATGAAAATTCTGCGATTCATGGTGCGGAAGCGGGCATCTTTGTTTTCCTGACCAAAAATACTTAGTTTCATGCCTCCATGGTATAATTTAAAGGCACAGTCCAATGAAAGATTCCTACTTAGCTAGCTAATATATAATGTTTGACGGTACTGTCTTGTGTTGTAAATACAAAATATGCTACATGAGCATTACTTTTATTTTGAATTTAATTTTGTGTTTGAGCCTCTTTTACATATTAAGTGTAATATCACAGACTTTCGGGCCTGGAGCACCTGTGCGCGGGCGACACGGCCAAGATCGGGTTCGCCGCCAAGTGAGGCCATCGCGCGCCGCGTCTTCCCGTGCGACGCGAGCTCCGAGTACCTCGCCATCCCCTGCAAGCACTACGCCTGCCGCGTCCTCCGCCGTGAGGTGCAGGTGCCACTCCCCAAGGTGCTCGAGCTCCCCGAGGTCTACATGAGCGCCTGCAAGTGGGACGAGCTGCCCTACGCGCGCGTGGCGTCCACGGCCATGCGCCAGTACAAGGAGGCGTCCTGGATGTGCTTCTTTCTTCTGGTAATGCACTACTCCTTAGCTTCTTTCTTTGCATTTCTTATGAGCTTTGCGTATGCTGCTGCCTCTGCAATTGATGGTATGTGCTTTCTTTTGCTTGGTTAATTTTGGTGTGTGTGTTTTCTGGCGCTAGATCATGGGGTCGGCGACGGCGGCCCGGAAGCCAGGAGGGCTGGCCGAGGAAGAGGGTGAGGACGTGGGGATTGAAGAGGGTATGTTCCTGGTTTCATCACCACACTAATTAGTCACTTATCTACTGATATTTTATCATGTCTGTGTTGAGGATATCTTTACATGCAAATCACAGCTTCCCACACTTAGCTATGCTGTTTTGTCATGTTTTCTCCAGGTTCCTATGCATATTGTTCATTGCAAGGGTAAAGCATCGTCAGCACTGTATTGATGTCGTCAAGTCATGTAGACTAATTGCAGAACAAATCTATACTTTCGTTGGGACTAAAAGTGAAAACGATAATTGGGACCAAAACTATGCATTTCTAGGAAGTAATAAATATGCAAAAGGATTATCCATGGGATGGAGCAGAGGCCGGCGTGGGCCGCAAGGAGCAGCAGTGGCAGAATGGTGCTCGCTTGCCGGGCGTTGGCCCTCGGATGAATTCGACGCCTGAGTTGAGCTAACGAGCCCCATGGTTGGTATCTCCTCTTACATCCAGATCCACTATTGCTCATTCCCCTCCTCTCCATATTTATTTCTTCTTGCTTGAAAGTCTCTTCCATGTAGATCATTGCAAAGTAGTTTATGGCTCAGTATATCACTGCAGGTTCCTTACACCGTCCAAATTCAGTGTTTCTGTATTTTTGTCGATGCAAGCCTATTCTTCGACTATAAAATAGCAGGGATTTCTTTTCTTATCAATTCTAATCCCTTTGTGATGCATTGCAGGTTTGCTATCAATCTCTCAAAAAGGAAAAAACAACACTACTTTGTTCTTGGGAGAAACTTCCTGTAGAGTCGCTACCTTGACAGAGATAAATATGCGATCAAGGATATATTCAATGGTTTTTCCGGAAAAAACTTGGAGGATATTTTTGCAGGTTCATCGCTTGCATTATTGCTTTATCATGGTGTATTCGTCCCTTCTTATCCAAGAAAGGGCCTTCTTCATGTTTGCAGATAGTTTGGTGCTCTCATGGTTATTTTGTTGAGATTGTCCTTTTGTTCATTATTTGGGAACCATCTCCTGCAGCTCAGCTACTGTCCAGCTGCTGCCCTTATGGTGATTGATTAATGGTGTATGTTTTTCTATTAGTTTCTCTGTATGCCAATGTCTAAATTATATCTTGACGTTGTACATTTCTGCAGGCCTTGGATTCCCTGAGATGCGCTATTCGTAGGCATGCATTTTCTAATAAAATTATGGCAATCAATTTGAACAAGTAATTTATCTAGCTACAACAACCTATTGTTTATGTTCCTTGCTTTCACAAATAGTAGTTTATAGTCTATATCTGCCAAATATTTACACATAGGGTTTATAGTCTATATCTAATAATATTTTATAATAGTAGTTTACAGTCTATATCTTGCTTCCCCTCTGCTACTGATCTCTCTCTCTCTCTCTCTCTCTCTCTCTCTCTCTCTCTCTCTCTCTCTCTCTCTCTCTCTACACACACACACACACACACACACCATCACGCAATAATCTCCTCCTGATCTTGCTATTTATGCATCTCCATATGTCATTGGTTTCTTCCGATTTGCAGGGATTGTAGGAGGCAAGCGTATGTGGGTGGGTTCTTTCTTCTTGCATGAAATTGTTCTACTAATTCCTCAATGCTCTGTTCATGACATTGTTCAGAATGTCGTGTAAGATCTTTGCCAGTGTTATAAAAAAACTACATCTTATCTGCATGCACTCCTAATTGTATATATATATATATGCTTGTTATAGAACTATCACATATATCAAAGGTGCAGCTATTTTTTCGACATAAACTGTACTTTCAGCCTTTCAGGGATAAGCTCGTCAATGCAAGAAAATCTAAAAGAAAGCGACTAAAAACAACATTTGAAGGTACAGCCTATATTCTGGTACCGTGGAAATTAATATTCTGGTCTGTTATTGGGAATCACGAGTTTGCTGACAGTGAGACCCATTAGTTAGAATCTGTTCAGAAAGCAGTATCTATATAGATGTGATGTACTGGTATTTTGATCCATTGTGCCACCCATACTTCACCTATCTGGATTATTTAGCTCGAGCTATTTGCAGAATCTTATACTTCAATAAGTACAAGAACATTAATTTTTGGAGTAGTGGAGTATATGTAGCTATATAGAGTTAGTCATGATTGGATTCTAGTATGTTATGTAGGTACAGCATATCATAAATACTGAAGCATAAAATCAGTACCATTTATTTGAATCTGCCTGTAGTTATCCAATCTGGTTTGGTTTTTCTTATTTACTATCGTATGCCGTCCTTCTCATATTTTCTATTTGTAATATGAAATGATTCTTATTTGTGGTCTGGAGCCTGGTTGTGTTTGAACAAAGTCGGTTAGAATGATGTAGTTGTTTTTTCAAGTTGGTTATGTTAATTTTTACAGTATAGTGATTATTTATTAGTTCACACAGTACATACTACCACCGGCCGCTAACCACATTTTTTTACAGATTTTGCAGGGATGTAGATATATATGGTGATGTTTCACTACGATCTAAGTGTTTCAGTTCATATTTAGCAGGATCACATGTTGACCAATGACTCTTTGCTGTGAGTTATTGACAATTCCTTGATTTTTGCAACTCAGGAGTGAAGATGGCCTTCCTTTGGTTGGTGTAGTGAATGAATTTTCTTCTAAGCTGTGAGTTCCATTTAACTAAAGTTATCATTCTGCTTCTCATTTTTAGATGGACGCCACCACTCCCAAGTACTCGAAGGCTCGTTATGAAGAAATTGTTAAGGAGGTCTCTTCGTACCTGAAGAAGGTCGGCTACAACCCTGACAAGGTTCCCTTCGTCCCCATCTCTGGGCTTGAGGGTGACAACATGATTGAGAGGTCCACCAACCTTGACTGGTACAAGGGCCCAACCCTGCTTGAGGCGCTTGACCAGATCAACGAGCCCAAGAGGCCCTCAGACAAGCCCCTCCGTCTTCCCCTCCAGGACGTTTACAAGATTGGTGGCATTGGAACTGTGCCTGTTGGCCGTGTTGAGACTGGTGTCACCAAGCCTGGTATGGTTGTCACCTTTGGTCCCACTGGTCTGACAACTGAGGTCAAGTCCGTTGAGATGCACCACACATCGTTCCCTCTTTTATTCTTCTCAGGCAACGAGGGACAGGTGGATGTCGTGCTGTCATGTGGAAGGCAGCATGTGCTAATTCATATGTGGAGTTGGTGTTGAGCCTGGCGGTAGTAGACACGAAAGGTGCCCGTCGCTTGATCTTGAGAGCAGGAACGAGGGAGGAGGTGCGGCGCTGTTGAGGGAGGAGAACGAGGCGGAGTGGGCGCAGGGCTGGCGGCTAGGGAGGGGATTGGCAAATCCCTCGGGGAAACGAACAAAGTTCACCCAGCCAACGAGCGTGCGAGACGAGCCCACCCGTCATTGGCCAACGGAAACAACCGTGAGGTGAAAATCGACATATATCTCAAGCTTACAAACTATGGTTCATATTTTAGAGAAAAAATGGTGCACACCGGCGTTATCAAGTATGTCTGAGACTACATGTATTGATTTATAAACACATTCATGTATTTGCAACCTTATAAAGTGAAATAGCTGAGGTACTGGATCATTTCCTTTTAGTTTGTCATGTTTTGTTGAAGAATAGCTTCTGTATTGTTTGCTTGCGGAACTTTGATAGAGGAAAAGTTATTATGAGTGAAATTGTGGACAAAAAGACCTAGAAAGGTCAAAGAAGTACATTGAGATGTTGCAAGTTTCATTATGTTCTATTGCTACTACTACGTCTATACTTGCTAGCATTCATGCAATTTATCCTCACGTGATCATTATCTTTCTGTAGGGAGAATGGGCATAGACCTTAAACTTATCATGTCAATTATAATGATGGTAACTAGGTTCTCCTTGTGTGATCAGGCTCGGTTAAAAAAAAGAAATAACTTGGTTAAGGGGCTCTCTGATGATGATATTTTGAATATATGCTCTGAGTTGAAACACACACGAAATAGCTACTGCATCTTGAAAGTACGCGTAGCAAAGAGTTTATAGAAAAGATACACCAATACAACGGCCTCTTTGTGTTTACTTCCATGGGAACTACTGTTGACCGTTCTAAATGCTATTACACATTCACATATTTTTTAGCTAATTAATAAAGGAGTAAAGAAAAGACATGCATATGTTTTTAAGCAATAGGGCATGTACTTTCGCCACAAATATGTGTTTCTTTTCATACAGAAGGATCTATTATATCATTGTACACTACAATTTTCAAAGTGATCATAGTTTGAAATGGGACTCTACACCTAAGTGGTTGCTAAAAATTATTTTTACCGAGAAATACAAACCTTTTCAAAGCACTCATTGTATAGATTTTGAAAGACAATTCTATCTTAATTTTTCATACTAACGCATGTATTTTTGTTTTAAATTAGACTATACTATTAAGTTAAGCCGTGTATATTCATATCATTATACACAACATTCCACTATGTTTCCTATTAGAGGGAATTAAACCATGGAACTTTTTTTCATCGCGGTCATGGCTTTAGCGTGCCTCTGCGCCATTAAAATCAATTTTCACCTCGTGGTCGTTTTCGTTGTCCAATGACTGGTGGGCTCGCGCCGCACGTTGGTTGGCTGGGTTGCCCGTTTGCAGGTGCAGGTGGTTTTTCCCAATCAGCTCGGCGTGCCCGCACCCAATCACCGGGGTCTCGTCCCACTACCACCCCAGTCGCCAAACAAACCCTAGCCCTTTTTCTCTTTCCTCTCGATCCCCATGAGCCGCCACACCCCTCCCTCGATCCCCAGCCAATTCTCTCGAATAATGAGTTATTCCCTCAATTTTACAATAGAGACAATTTGTCAAAATTGTGTTTTTGTAATGTTTGTGGTCTTCTCTTTTCTTTTTCTTGATTTGTATTGTATATGCTACTAGCATATTTGAACATGCATAGGGCCTCTCAGTCTTTAACCCTGACTATAAAAATCCATTGATGGAAGCTGGGGAGGGCCGAGATGAACATCCGGCTCCCTGGGTCTAAGACATCGAGATGGTAGAGACGATGTTTCCATGTCATCTACTCCAGCAGCCGGGCAAGGCATATAAAAACCATGGATCCTTGCTCCCCAGGCTGCAAAATGATCACAGTGATGTCTACGACCTTCTCCTAGATGTATTAATCTCAATCTTATGTTTGGTTTTCTTCCCTTTTCTTTTCTAATGATGTAATTTTTTTTACTAAGATAACACCATGTTTGTTGTAATGCCTTATTTGATGTAAGATCCCTTTTCTACTTTGAATGAATTTACTGCATATATTTCTTATTTAGTTTAGTTCATCATTCAGAGACAATGGAATATTTTTGTCCTTCACAGGTTAAATGAGCATTGCGTAAAAGTATGTCTAAGTTCTCTTTCTTCAAGTGCTTCAAGTAAATGAAATTGTTTATTTTGAATTTAATACCTTTTAATAATAATCATAATGAGAGAGGGGTACGCTTCTCTTTCTGGGCAAATGTTACTTTAGACAACATGTACTAAGAAACAAAAACTCTAAAAATGTGTTTGAATCACATAAAAAGAGTTCATAGTTCTTATTCATACTTGCAACACGTGAGGCTCTGCAAATTAAACCATGTTTTTTTTCAAGGCGCATATGAATTTAGCAGACCACAATATACATGGCATATCCTTAGTAAAGGAAACTATTTTCATCGCAAACATGGCTTTAGTTGAAGATTCTTGCAGCATGAAACTATTTTTATTGACAACATGTCTTCAGCAGGTCTCTGCGCCATTTGACACAACGGGTCAACTAGTAAGAAAAAAACTCACGCGGTGCTAGGTATGACTACGCCTCCCCTTTCCTCTCCTTTCTTCCCCACCCACCACCTCTTTATCGTCCACGCACCTCTCCTCCCATAGCCTCTCGCTCCACTCGCCGCCTGCGCTGACCTGTGGGCCCCTGCTTCCGCCTCCCCTTCCTCATCTTATTACCTTCCCCACCACGCCGATCCGCCGGTCTGTCTCGCAAACCCTAACCCTAGCAAGCCCGCTTCGCTCCTCCTCCTCCAACAAGATCTCTCTCCGAATCTTTGGATGCACCGGCTCCGATGTCTGCCCCGCCGCCCCCCGCCTCCTCCGATGATGATGGTAAGCCCGCCGACGAGGAGGGCGTAGAGATCCGCGAGGTATGGGCGAACAACCTCGAGGCGGAGTTCGCCGTGATCCGTGACATCGTCGACGATTACCCGTACATCGCCATGGACACCGAGTTCCCGGGCATCGTGTGCCGCCCGCTCGGGAGCTTTCGCTCCAATGACGAGTACAACTACGCCACCCTCAAGGCCAACGTCGACATGCTGAGCCTCATCCAGCTTGGTCTCACCCTCTCCGACGAGAACGGCGCACTCCCGGCCAGGGGCACCGGGGGGCGCCCCTGCACCTGGCAGTTCAACTTTCGGGGCTTCGATCCGCGCTCAGACCCCGCCAACGCTGACTCCATCGACCTGCTACGCAACAGCGGGATCGACTTCGACCGCTTCACCACCGAGGGTGCTGACACAGGCCACTTCGCCGAGCTGCTCATGTCGTCGGGCGTCCTGCTCAACGCTGAGCTCCAGTGGGTCACATTCCACAGTGGGTACGACTTCGGGTACCTGCTCAAGCTGCTAACCGGGCGGAACCTACCCGACACCATGCCTGGATTCTTTGACCTCATCAGAATCTACTTCCCTGTGCTGTACGACATCAAGCATCTCATGAAGTACTGCGGCAGCCTCCATGGTGGCTTGAGCAAGCTTGGTGAGCTACTTGGTGTCCAACGTGTGGGGATCTGCCACCAGGCTGGGTCCGACTCGCTGCTGACCTTGCGGTGCTTCAAAAAGCTGAAGGAGGCATATTTCAGAGGATCGACCGAGAATTATGCCGGTGTATTGTATGGTCTTATTTCTGATGGTGGGGAGAACAGACCACCAGCAGCTCTGCTCATCGAATGAGTAATGGATAGTCAAATAAGACAATGTTATGGTTGAAAAAAAGGAAATGTTTCTGTTGAATATATGCTCTCTGATCTGAATATTTGCTTGTGGTTGCCATAGTATAGCTATTGTTCCCAGTTATATGACTCTCGTTGCTATATCATGGTAGTTCTGTTGAATACTCGGTCTTTCCCTTTGAGCTGTATGGGACATCTATCAAGGTTTGGGACAGCCCTTGATGGCACGACTGAAAATTGAACTGTTGTGCATTATGGGGGGAATCCAGTCATTCATATAGAGGTGTCAACCATCTGGTCTTAGTTTTGCTGCCATATTGCCTTTCTGTGGAAATCAATCAACTCTTCATTGTTTGTGTTGATTTTCATTCTTCAGAATGAATGATTTTCATATTGCAGCTCAAAGTAGTTGATTAATATTTTTTTCAGTCTAGACTATTAAGTACTCCCTCTGATACTAAATATTTGTCTTTCTAGAGATTTCAACAAGTGACTACATACGGAGCAAAATGAGTGAATCTACACTGTAAAATATGTCTATATACATCCGTATGTGATAGTTCATTTGAAATCTCTAAAAAGACAAATATTTAGGAACGGAGAGAGTATGTCCAAACATGTTTCTGCATGCTCTGTATTTGATCATATCATTGCTTGCACAGCCCTAGCACCTCTTTTCAACTATTGTAATGGATGTCCTGCAAGGTAAACACTATTTGACTGGCTCCCCTTAATTACTGGGACTTGACAGTAATGTAGAATGTCTATTTTAGCAGCCTTTTAGGTGCATAGGTGCACAACATGTGTTCTATGATACCAGTTTCTTGCTTTATTTCGCCAACGTATCACAAATACCATTTCAGTAAATGCGGAGCTTGATTCAGCGTTCTACTTTGGTTTTGTCCCATACTGGGAACCACTCCATTGATATCAAACCTACAGTTTTTCTCTTCACAGGTGATAAGATAAGATCGAGGTCTTCTTTTGGAACGGAGGGAGTAGGAATTAAACCTACAGTTTTTCTCTTCACGGGTGATAAGATAAGATCGTTTGGTCCTTTACAGTGGCAACTGAGGGCTTCTTTGGATTGCGGGAACTTTTTAACGTAGGAATAGGGGGGGGGGGGGGGGGAATTGGATTGAGATGGCATGTTCTATGTATTCTACAGTGTTACAAAACACTGGAATTTTATAAGATGTGTCTTTAGATGGTGCAAATGGAAATGGGTAGTTTTAGGGTTTCTTTGGATTGCAGGCATTTTGAAACGTAGGAATAGAAGAAAAAAACTACTCCCTCCGTCCCATAATATAAGAACGTTTTTTACGCTAGTGTAGTGTTAAAACGTTCTTATATTTTGGGACAGAGGGAGTAGAACTGAGATGACATGTCCTGTGAATTCCAACTAGACTTCAAAACACGTTGACAGATGGTACTTCTAGTTCAGTTGCTAGTGCCATTTTTTATGACTGTTATTATATGTTGTTAGATTTTAATCACGTTGTGTATCATCATTGTAATAGGGAGAGCAACCAGGTCGCTCATAAACTAGCTAGGCTATCATGAACTAGCTAGGCTACTCTCCCCCTATCTGGATGGATTCTCCTCCGAGTGAGGTGGTTCCCTTGGTTGTAAACGATGCTACTCTATTGATTGAATAAAGGAGGAACCAGTTTTTCAAAAAGGACTTCAGAACACAGGTGAGATGTTCATGGGGGTGACACCCTCCATGGCGCTCTTTCACCACTACTTCGTCCTCCGACCATCTGAAGGGGAAGAGGTGGCGGGCAACTATCGTTTCGTCCTCCGCAAGGGCTCCGCCAAACGCTACAACCCATGGTTTACAATGGTGAGCCGAGAGGGTGGATTGATGAGTGGTGCTACATCCACTCAGACAGCACCCCAGCTCTTCCTACCTACCTCGGGGCAGGCCCCACCGCCCAGAGAGGTGCGGCAGAATTTGGCCAAAGACGATGCCCGCTAGTCTTCGAGTGCGTGGCCTGACGGTAGCCATGGTGGCCGCGACTTTCTGAGTCGCCAGTTGTCTTCACTGTGAGCACGTGTGCGCTCCGCTGCCATGTACACCGATGTCGGCCTTATCGGGCGAACCTCTTGCCAGCCTAGTTGGATGTGACGCCCCCGATTCAATCGTACACTAATCATGCACGCAAATGTGTACGATCAAGATCAGGGACTCACGGGAAGATATCATAACACAACTCTATAAATAAAATAAGTCATACAAGCATCATAATACAAGCCAGGGGCCTCGAGGGCTCGAATACAAGTGCTCGATCATAGACGAGTCAGCGGAAGCAACAATATCTGAGTACAGACATAAGTTAAACAAGTTTGCCTTAAGAAGGCTAGCACAAACTGGGATACAGATCGAAAGAGGCGCAGGCCTCCTGCCTGGGATCCTCCTAGGTCACTCCTGGTCGTCATCAGCGGGCAGCACGTAGTAGTAGGCACCTCCGGTGTAGTAGGGGTCGTCGTCGACGGTGGCGTCTGGCTCCTGGACTCCAGCATCTGGTTGCGACAACCAGGTAGAAGGGAAAGGGGAAAAGAGGGAGAAAAGCAACCGTGAGTACTCATCCAAAGTACTCGCAAGCAAGGAGCTACACTACATATGCATGGGTATATGTGTAAGGAGGCCATATCGGTGGACTGAACTGCAGAATGCCAGAATAAGAGGGGGGATAGCTAATCCTGTCGAAGACTACGCTTCTGGTAGCCTCCGTCTTGCAGCATATAGAAGAGAGTAGATTGTAGTCCTCCAAGTAGCATCTCCAAGTAGCATCTCCAAACAGCATCTCCAGTAGCATCGCATAGCATAATCCTACCCGGCGATCCTCTCCTCGTCGCCCTGCGGAAAAGCGATCACCGGGTTGTATCTGGCACTTGGAAGGGTGTGTTTTATTAAGTATCCGGTTCTAGTTGTCATAAGGTCAAGGTACAACTCCAAGTCGTCCTGTTACCGAAGATCACGGCTATTCGAATAGATTAACTTCCCTGCAGGGGTGCACCACATAGCCCAACACGCTCGATCCCATTTGGCCGGACACACTTTCCTGGGTCATGCCCGGCCTCGGAAGATCAACACGTCGCAGCCCCACCTAGGCAAAACAGAGAGGCCAGCACGCCGGTCTAAACCTAAGCGCACAGGGGTCTGGGCCCATCGCCCATAGCACACCTGCACGTTGCGTACGCGGCCGAAGCGGAACTAGCCCCCTTAATACAAGAGCAGGCTTACGTTCCAATCCGGCGCGCGCCGCTCCGTCGCTGACGTCTGAAGTGCTTCGGCTGATACCACGACGTCGGGATACCCATAACTACTCCCACGTAGATGGTTAGTGCGTATAGGCTCGTAGCCAGACTCAGATCAAATACCAAGATCTCGTTAAGCGTGTTAAGTATCCGCGAATGCCGAACAAGGCCAGGCCCACCTGTCTCCTAGGTGGTCTCAACCTGCCCTGTCGCTCCGCCACCAAGTAACAGTCGGGGGCCGTCGGGAACCCAGGCCCACCTCTACCGGGATGGAGCCACCTGCCCCTTCAGCCCCCAACTCCGAACAGTATCACAGGTAATGTAACAGTGTAAAGTATATAGTATATGCCCGTGATCACCTCCCGAAGTGATCACAGCCCAGTAGTATAGCATGGCAGACGGACAAGAGTGTAGGGCCACTGATGAAACACTAGCATCCTATACTAAGCATTTAGGATTGCGGGTAAGGTATCAATGACTGTAGCAACAATGACAGGCTATGCATCAGAATAGGATTAACGGAAAGCAGTAACATGCTACACTACTCTAATGCAAGCAGTATAGAGAAGAGTAGGCGATATCTGGTGATCAAAGGGGGGGGCTTGCCTGGTTGCTCTGGCAAGAGAGAGGGGTCGTCAACTCCGTAGTCGAACTGGGCAGCAGCAGCGTCGGTCTCGTAGTCTACGGGAGAGAAGAGGGGGAAGAAACAATGAATACAATGCAAACAAATGCATATCGATGCATGACATGACAAGTAACGATGCTAGGTGCGCCCAATCGCGGTAGTTGGTGATACCGACGAAGGGGGGGAAACATCCGGGAAAGTATTCCCGGAGTTTCGCGTTTTCGGGCAGAGGAACCGGAGGGGGAAAGTTGCGGGTTCGATAGGTTAGGGGTGTGTGGCGGACGAACGGACCGCGTATCCGGATTCGTCTCGTCGTTCTGAGCAACTTTCATGTTGAAAATATTTTAATCCGAGTTACGGATTAAAAGATATGATTTTTAAAAGATTTTAATAATTTTGGAATTTAATTATTTATTTAATTAATTCGAGAAAAAGGTATTTATGACGTCAGCATGATGTCATGCTGACGTCAGCAGTCAACAGGGGTTGACTGAGTCAACCCTGACATGTGGGTCCAGTGGGACCCACCTGTCATTCTCTATTTAAATTAATTAGGGTTTAGGTTAATCTAATTACAGTTTAATTAAACTTAACTAGTTAATTAATTTAATTAAACCGGATTAATTAACTTAATTAATTAATTAATTAATTAATAATTTTATTAAATCATTTTAATTTTATTAATTATATTTATTGTTTTTTTATTTATTTTATTATTTATTATTTATTTATTATTTTATTATCTTTATTATTATTATTTATTTATTATTTTATTATCTTTATTATTATTATTTATTTTCTTTTTCTTTCTTCTCTTTTTTTTTATTTGCGTTCTGGGGGTGGGGCCCCCTAGTCAGTGGCCCGGGGGCCTTAGCGGGCACCGGGTCATGCGGTTACGGGCATGTGGGCGCATGGGCGCTGGCGAAACGGGGCATAGCCCCAGGTGGGCGGGCGCCTGCCAGCCCGAGCGGGGTCAGGGGAAGCCAGGCACGGGCGCCGGCAGCCAGGGGCTGCACGGGCGCCGGCCGGATCAGAGCGGCGGGCCGGAGGGGAGGTGGCCAGGGGAAGAGGGCGCGAAGGAGGTCGGCGCGGCCGCGGGTCGAGCTCGCGTCCATAGTGGATGGCGGGGGAAGGCGGAGAGGCTTCGGCCGGGAACGGCGATGCATGCGGTGGCGCACAGGAGCACCAGCGCGCGTGGCTGCGGGGCGACGACAGCGGCGAGGCCGCGAGCGGCAATGGGGTGCGGCGACGTGGTCGCACGGGCGGGTGCGAGAGGGAGAGCGGAGGAGATGGGGAGCTCACAGGGGGCTGTAGGGCACGGGGCAGCGGTGCTCGAGGTGGGTGACGGGGACGCGGTCGACGACGAAGAGGAAGGCGAGGCGGCTCCGGCGAGCGGCTTGAGGAGGAGAGATCCGGTGAGGGAAGGTCCGGCGGGGTGGCTCCAGCGATGGCTGGGTTCGTCGAGGGGTCGGGGCGACATGGGGTTTGTTCCCCCCGATCCAGAATCGGGATGGGGGAAAGCGGAGCGAGGGGAGGTGAGCCGGAGAGGCGGCGAGGCGAAGGCGCTCCGGGTGGTGCGGCCTCGTGCGGCGGCGGTGGCCTCAGGGGAGCGGCGGCGCGTCGGTGGCCTCCCCCCGATCCCGATCCAGATCGGGGGAGAGGGGAGCGAACGTGGGGGAGGGGGCGAGGGAGAGTGGGGGTCGTGGGTAGGGTTTCGGGGGTGGGGGGGGATGGATAAGGAGGCCCGGCTGGGCCGGTGTTCGACTGGGCCGGCCTGCTGGGCCGGAGCCCAGGGGGGGGGGGCTCCTTTTTCCCTTTCCCTTTTTTTGTCTTTCTTTTATTTCTTCTTTTCGGTTATTAAAATTTTAATTTATTTCAATTTCGAAAAATGTGAGAACAACACCTAAATATGGTATGTTAAAGATACCACTGCCACATTAATTTGGACAGCTAAATAAAATAGTTTATTATTTTACAAAATACAAAAGGCTTTTAATTACTTTCCTTTGCTGTTGTTTAATTTTCCCTTGAGCACTTAAACATTTTATAAAAAAGTGGTTTCACCACCATAATTATCTATGTATTATTTGGTTCACTACGAACATTTAAATTTTTAATATTTGAAAACTTTTATTGTTTGCTCGATTTTGAATTTGAAATTCGAACCGGTTTTTGAACTAACCCGAGATTAACTACCGTGACAAAGGTGACGTGGCAACATTAGTGGGGATTACTGTAGCTTAATTACCCGGGCGTCACAATTCTCCTCCACTACAAGAAATCTCGTCCCGAGATTTAGGAGCACGAGTAAGGGGGGGGAGGGATCTAGTTACGATATGCTAACGGATCTTCTCAGTCTTGGTTGCTCTTCTCGAAGAGGTCGACCCATTATATTGATGTCTTCATTTCTCCGCTTTAGGTCATCATGATGAAGTCGGCATCCTTTCTTCGGGATCTTCATCGTATTTACGAATAGGTAACGAGGCATATTGGCAACGATAGTATGTTATAAGGGTAATGATCTGGGATTAACCCATGAATGAGCATATGAGTACCTCTCGAGTTGAACAAATAAACACTTCGAGGGTAAAGTTGGAAGGTACAATAAGAAGTTTCAGGCAGCCAGGCAATCGTTCAATGCCTAGTCAGAAGGTGAAAGTGGTTTTAAAACCACGGAATAATTATTGTGTCTGAAGCCAGAATTGACGATCTCATCGGAAGGTGGCTCATGAATTACATACGAGCCCACGCGGGAGGAATAACTTTGGAAACAGGGGGTGTACAGGAGAGTCAGGTTTCGATCCTGTGGAACTGTGGGTTATGGGCCCACCATGTGGTTTTTTTTTGTAATAGGAGCAGTGACATCTTTCACGGTCATGATAGCAAGGCATGTCAGAGAGTACCAAGTCAGTTATGTCGGCAACAACGTTGGTACCAAGGGCGAGGGACGAAGAGAACCATTTTCCTGCTCGTTGAAACGAGGCGGACCAATAGGCAAGGTTCCCGTCCATCGGTGGTTACCGGAATGTCATCAACAATAGTAACAAGGTCTTACTGACAGAGTTGTACATCGAGGTGTTTGCACAAGCAGTGGATTATTACTGCTTATATCATATAGATCATAGAAAAGGTTTAAACAAACCAATGGAAGGAAAATATGATCATCAGATTAAACAGAACAATGGAAAGGAAAATATGTTTAAACACATATTTCGAGGGTATATCCTTCCCAAGGACAAGCAGAGCAAGATATCCATGACAGGATATAAAGTAGAAAACCATTTAGGTAAGGGGGGAGGAATCTCATGATATTACTCATACAACGGTGTTAGGATAATTGATAATTAAAATTTAGCATCATGCTTCAAATGTTCCTGTTGAAAATCGGAGTACCATTGACATGCTTCGAGATAGCAGTGACATGGTCTTCAGGTGAAGATCAGACTTTGGAAACACGAAGGATCCATCAGGAATAACTTGTAGATTAAGTCCTACAATTTCCTCATGGATGAACGGATAACCTTGCTGAAAAGGAATCTATAATGATAGGTCCTCCAGCCAGGGGGGGGGTGCTAGGCATGACATCATGTTACCGGGTCATCAAAGGATCAACATCATAACTCTTGGAAAGTTGTCCCAACCATCATATCTGACCGAGATTCAGATCCGAATGGTGTCACGATACCTCAGACTTAGGATACCTGAGAAGGAAAGGTGCAACGCAAATTGACGAGATGACATTGTAAGATTCTCGGGGAAATGAACTATGAAGTGATTTCCGTTAACAAGAGTCCATCATTAACCCAAGGAGAGGACAAGGAGGTGTCTGGTGAACTCAACGGCAATTCACCGAGATTCCCAAAAGATGGATTTCCACCATTAAGTGAACAAGAAGATAACATTAGTCAGATCAAATGATATAAGGAAGTATGCTCGAGGAAAACATACACAATTAAACATTGGTTGGAAGGTGCGCCCGAAATATGGGTTGGGTTGCACGGCCAATGTCAGAATGGTGATTCAATTAGCGAAGGACTTAGAATGAACTATCGTCCATTCACTTCAAAGCAATAGGGTTGTTAGAAGTTTTGAATTCGCACGCCATCGCTCCATTGTCGGTATTTCGGTTGAAAACAATACGGGGACCAAGGAATGAATGAAGATGGCAAGAAGTATTATGATATCAAGAATTATTAAGAGGTGGTGAAATTCTCACCACATTCTTGACAAAAAGAGATGGTAATACTTCCGAGGTAAGGAAGATCAACTGCTGGGTAGCAGTGATCTCAAGGTTTACACAAAACACGAACAAGTTGTGTTGAACGGAAGGCAATAAAGTGGTCGATGAGAACAGGAATCATCGAGGGGCAAGGATGGTATTACCCATCATGAATTCAATTGAATTCCTGGAAGAGCTCGGAATGATGAGATGATCACGACACATTAGTCGAGAGATTTCACGAAGATGTAATCGATCGACGATGACATCAAGTCAAACAATGATGAAGTGAAAGGTTATTGGAACCAAGGGTACGACACAAACTCGAAACCAAGCTTATTGTTCAAGGCGAAATGATATGACGATGAGGATCGACGTAAGGTTAGTTCATCGTCGAAATTTGGTGCTCCGAGAATAAGGACCAGGTAGCACAGTTAGAATCGGCACGACAATGATATAGCCAAACAGGCTAGGAATGGCGTGATCGGGTACAACTCATATTTATAGAAGCTTACTGAAGAGTTGTTGAACCGAAGAGCGGACTCGGTTCAGTTATCGGTGTCTTTGAGTGTTCAATAACTCAGAGCCCGCGAAAAATTGGAATCAGTGGGAAGGTAGCACTTGATGAAGAACTCATAAGGAGTTATGCAGTTCCATGATAATCTCGAGATATCAGGGGGGTAATACTCGACACAAGATCAAAGTAAAGGTGGGACTGGTGTATTGATCCATAGAAGACAATTGTTTTAACTTGTCCGAGAAATGAGATCAAAGAAGAACAATCATGGTCGGAACCACGGTTGCAAAAGGCCAGATCCTAGATATAAGATGAACTTATACCAAAGGAATAATTTATTTAAAAGAAGCTTTAATGATAAGATCTACATCGTGTCCATGGGCATGAACACAAGTTCAAGGTCGACTCCCACTTCTCCAATGCATAACCTTTCATTCACTTCTCACGTTCGATGAAGATGCAGTGTTGAAATTTTATCTGGTGAAGCACCAGAAGAGTATGACTCGTGAAAACTTTCGGGTTCACACGGTTTAGAGAAGGCATATGTTCAACCCACAGGGGCTTCTTAGAAACGTATACCACAAGTTTCAAGAGTAAATAACACAAGCCCGAAAGCAGAGCATGGTTGGCCAAGCAGAGGATACAACTTAACAAAGGCATTATGTATCAGGGGAAGAACTCACAAAGTGATCAAATGTGAAGGACACTGTCGGATAACAATCCAACAAAGGACTTGATGGTCCACAAAGGATCTGATACGAGTATCGGTACTCAACTAGAGGAAGAAGAATGCAAGGAGATCAGATTATAAAAACAACTGACTAACTCAATTGTCAAATGCAAAGGAATTATGATTTCAAAATCAAGGGATCAGAAGCAATGCTCTGATTAGGGAGGGATAAGTTGAATAGCCTTAGGGTACAATCAACGACAATTGGATTGGTCGGGAACCAATTCCAGTTAAAAGAATGGAAGCTCAGCCGAAAGGTAATTTATAGGGATCAATGATGATTGCGTGTATTCGCAACATATTGAGTCAACATACTCAAAATGATAATGACAAGGAATGTCAATAAGATTTCTATACTTATGGGATTAATCATAATGAAAGCAAACAAGAAATTCCAGAGCAATAGGTTGCTGAGGATTGTCGGAATATCGGGTGGTATTTCGAAGACTTTTGTGTAACACATGAACAACTGGGGGATGAGTGGATACTCGATAAGTGCGAGAATTAACCGTAGGGGTATTCAAGTGACAAAGAACAGCAAGGCAGTAAGCTCAAGGGATTATCGAAACAATGACGAGTTTTTCAGGGTATCTTGTAATAACAAGACCACTGGGGATGAATGTAAGAATAACAACTGCAAGTAGTTATCCATAAGGGTTTGCAGTGGACGGGGAATTGCAAACGCGATGAACACAAGTTCTCGGGTTAACAGCGGAGAGTATCTTCAGGGTCTTCTGGTGCAGCAGACGATCATCAGTAACAAGGGGCTCTCCGGGTGAAAGTGATAACGAGATCCTAGTGTTAGATTTAGTAAACTTCATTTAACCCGAATAGAGGAGAGATCAGAGTCCCAGAGTAGAGGTCGAGGAGTAAAAGATCCTACTACCACCCAATGGCGACGTGTGCCCGTAAGACACACAGCCATGTTAGTAAAAGTTTTGCAATGTCTAGACTCGACTTCGGCCAAGGAGTTGGAAGGGGGATTCCTACAGGCAGTCGGCTCTGATACCAACTTGTGACGCCCCCGATTCAATCGTACACTAATCATGCACGCAAATGTGTACGATCAAGATCAGGGACTCACGGGAAGATATCACAACACAACTCTATAAATAAAATAAGTCATACAAGCATCATAATACAAGCCAGGGGCCTCGAGGGCTCGAATACAAGTGCTCGATCATAGACGAGTCAGCGGAAGCAACAATATCTGAGTACAGACATAAGTTAAACAAGTTTGCCTTAAGAAGGCTAGCACAAACTGGGATACAGATCGAAAGAGGCGCAGGCCTCCTGCCTGGGATCCTCCTAGGTCACTCCTGGTCGTCATCAGCGGGCAGCACGTAGTAGTAGGCACCTCCGGTGTAGTAGGGGTCGTCGTCGACGGTGGCGTCTGGCTCCTGGACTCCAGCATCTGGTTGCGACAACCAGGAAGAAGGGAAAGGGGAAAAGAGGGGAGAAAAGCAACCGTGAGTACTCATCCAAAGTACTCGCAAGCAAGGAACTACACTACATATGCATGGGTATATGTGTAAGGAGGCCATATCGGTGGACTGAACTGCAGAATGCCAGAATAAGAGGGGGATAGCTAATCCTGTCGAAGACTACGCTTCTGGTAGCCTCCGTCTTGCAGCATATAGAAGAGAGTAGATTGTAGTCCTCCAAGTAGCATCTCCAAGTAGCATCTCCAAACAGCATCTCCAGTAGCATCGCATAGCATAATCCTACCCGGCGATCCTCTCCTCGTCGCCCTGCGGAAAAGCGATCACCGGGTTGTATCTGGCACTTGGAAGGGTGTGTTTTATTAAGTATCCGGTTCTAGTTGTCATAAGGTCAAGGTACAACTCCAAGTCGTCCTGTTACCGAAGATCACGGCTATTCGAATAGATTAACTTCCCTGCAGGGGTGCACCACATAGCCCAACACGCTCGATCCCATTTGGCCGGACACACTTTCCTGGGTCATGCCCGGCCTCGGAAGATCAACACGTCGCAGCCCCACCTAGGCAAAACAGAGAGGCCAGCACGCCGGTCTAAACCTAAGCGCACAGGGGTCTGGGCCCATCGCCCATAGCACACCTGCACGTTGCGTACGCGGCCGAAAGCGGAACTAGCCCCCTTAATACAAGAGCAGGCTTACGTTCCAATCCGGCGCGCGCCGCTCCGTCGCTGACGTCTGAAGTGCTTCGGCTGATACCACGACGTCGGGATACCCATAACTACTCCCACGTAGATGGTTAGTGCGTATAGGCTCGTAGCCAGACTCAGATCAAATACCAAGATCTCGTTAAGCGTGTTAAGTATCCGCGAATGCCAAACAAGGCCAGGCTCACCTGTCTCCTAGGTGGTCTCAACCTGCCCCGTCGCTCCGCCACCAAGTAACAGTCGGGGCCGTCGGGAACCCAGGCCCACCTCTACCGGGATGGAGCCACCTGCCCCTTCAGCCCCCAACTCCGAACAGTATCACAGGTAATGTAACAGTGTAAAGTATATAGTATATGCCCGTGATCACCTCCCGAAGTGATCACAGCCCAGTAGTATAGCATGGCAGACGGACAAGAGTGTAGGGCCACTGATGAAACACTAGCATCCTATACTAAGCATTTAGGATTGCGGGTAAGGTATCAATGACTGTAGCAACAATGACAGGCTATGCATCAGAATAGGATTAACGAAAGCAGTAACATGCTACACTACTCTAATGCAAGCAGTATAGAGAAGAGTAGGCGATATCTGGTGATCAAAGGGGGGGGCTTGCCTGGTTGCTCTGGCAAGAGAGAGGGGTCGTCAACTCCGTAGTCGAACTGGGCAGCAGCAGCGTCGGTCTCGTAGTCTACGGGAGAGAAGAGGGGGAAGAAACAATGAATACAATGCAAACAAATGCATATCGATGCATGACATGACAAGTAACGATGCTAGGTGCGCCCAATCGCGGTAGTTGGTGATACCGACGAAGGGGGGAAACATCCGGGAAAGTATTCCCGGAGTTTCGCGTTTTCGGGCAGAGGAACCGGAGGGGGAAAGTTGCGGGTTCGATAGGTTAGGGGTGTGTGGCGGACGAACGGACCGCGTATCCGGATTCGTCTCGTCGTTCTGAGCAACTTTCATGTTGAAAATATTTTAATCCGAGTTACGGATTAAAAGATATGATTTTTAAAAGATTTTAATAATTTTGGAATTTAATTATTTATTTAATTAATTCGAGAAAAAGGTATTTATGACGTCAGCATGATGTCATGCTGACGTCAGCAGTCAACAGGGGTTGACTGAGTCAACCCTGACATGTGGGTCCAGTGGGACCCACCTGTCATTCTCTATTTAAATTAATTAGGGTTTAGGTTAATCTAATTACAGTTTAATTAAACTTAACTAGTTAATTAATTTAATTAAACCGGATTAATTAACTTAATTAATTAATTAATTAATTAATAATTTTATTAAATCATTTTAATTTTTTTAATTATATTTATTGTTTTTTATTTATTTTATTATTTATTATTTATTTATTATATTTATTATCTTTATTATTATTATTTATTTATTATTTTTATTATCTTTATTATTATTATTTATTTTCTTTTTCTTTCTTCTCTTTTTTTTTATTTGCGTTCTGGGGGTGGGGCCCCCTAGTCAGTGGCCCGGGGGCCTTAGCGGGCACCGGGTCATGCGGTTACGGGCATGTGGGCGCATTGGGCGCTGGCGAAACGGGGCATAGCCCCAGGTGGGCGGGCGCCTGCCAGCCCGAGCGGGGTCAGGGGAAGCCAGGCACGGGCGCCGGCAGCCAGGGGCTGCACGGGCGCCGGCCGGATCAGAGCGGCGGGCCGGAGGGGAGGTGGCCAGGGGAAGAGGGCGCGAAGGAGGTCGGCGCGGCCGCGGGTCGAGCTCGCGTCCATAGTGGATGGCGGGGGAAGGCGGAGAGGCTTCGGCCGGGAACGGCGATGCATGCGGTGGCGCACAGGAGCACCAGCGCGCGTGGCTGCGGGGCGACGACAGCGGCGAGGCCGCGAGCGGCAAATGGGGGTGCGGCGACGTGGTCGCACGGGCGGGTGCGAGAGGGAGAGCGGAGGAGATGGGGAGCTCACAGGGGGCTGTAGGGCACGGGGCAGCGGTGCTCGAGGTGGGTGACGGGGACGCGGTCGACGACGAAGAGGAAGGCGAGGCGGCTCCGGCGAGCGGCTTGAGGAGGAGAGATCCGGTGAGGGAAGGTCCGGCGGGGTGGCTCCAGCGATGGCTGGGTTCGTCGAGGGGTCGGGGCGACATGGGGTTTGTTCCCCCCGATCCAGAATCGGGATGGGGGAAAGCGGAGCGAGGGGAGGTGAGCCGGAGAGGCGGCGAGGCGAAGGCGCTCCGGGTGGTGCGGCCTCGTGCGGCGGCGGTGGCCTCAGGGGAGCGGCGGCGCGTCGGTGGCCTCCCCCGATCCCGATCCAGATCGGGGGAGAGGGGAGCGAACGTGGGGGAGGGGGCGAGGGAGAGTGGGGGTCGTGGGTAGGGTTTCGGGGGTGGGGGGGGGATGGATAAGGAGGCCCGGCTGGGCCGGTGTTCGACTGGGCCGGCCTGCTGGGCCGGAGCCCAGGGGGGGGGCCTCCTTTTTCCCTTTCCCTTTTTTGTCTTTTTTATTTCTTCTTTTCGGTTATTAAAATTTTAATTTATTTCAATTTCGAAAAATGTGAGAACAACACCTAAATATGGTATGTTAAAGATACCACTGCCACATTAATTTGGACAGCTAAATAAAATAGTTTATTATTTTACAAAATACAAAAGGCTTTTAATTACTTTCCTTTGCTGTTGTTTAATTTTCCCTTGAGCACTTAAACATTTTATAAAAAAGTGGTTTCACCACCATAATTATCTATGTATTATTTGGTTCACTACGAACATTTAAATTTTTAATATTTGAAAACTTTTATTGTTTGCTCGATTTTGAATTTGAAATTCGAACCGGTTTTTGAACTAACCCGAGATTAACTACCGTGACAAAGGTGACGTGGTAACATTAGTGGGGATTACTGTAGCTTAATTACCCGGGCGTCACATTGGAGCAGCTAACATTAATGTTGCTCTACTCGGACGAGCCCCTTGAGCTCTCGTGGTCTGTCGTTCCACTTTGTGTGGATTCTGGCGGTCGCGTGGAGGCATGCCGATCTCTCCCCTTGTGGGTTCCCATAAAAAGGTTTTAGAAAGATTGACAATAATTATTCATAGTCCCTGGAAATCATTGCAATATGATTATGCCAAATTACATACTTTGTTAGTTGATAATAACTTTTTCGTAATGCATGGTAATATGTACTCACAGTTCATGGCAATTATTTTTCATGTAGCTCTTCACAAGTACATCTTTCTTAGCAGCGAATGTTGTCGCGGGATCGGACCCCGACATCACTTGATGGAACTCATGAGAGCCTCCACAAAATAGGTTAGTTAGTTTGCAATGAGTATTCAAATAGCATCTTCAGCCTCTTTTTTGTTGCACGCCAGCAAACAACAATCTAAACAAACATGGCAAAATATAACATATGTGACCACCTGATACTTCGGTAGATATGGAGCGGGAGGGGTAGAATGGGATAAGACGAGTCCAAAGCGTCGAACTATGTCATCATTGCTTGCGCGTATGTCAACAGTGGCACGACCCACCAGACATTCGTCCATAGTTGGCTGCTACCTCTTGTATCCATCTTCTTTGTTGCAACTGCAAACAATCACAAAAATCAAAAACATGTTAAGCGAGAGACAAATAATGCATATACCAGTGTTGTCTCTCTCATGCAAAGTTCGTTCATCAGTAATGGCAAAAGATTCCAAACAAGTATGTCAGATACTCGTCATTTTTGAATGAAAATATGTTTAGCTTTTAAGTGGGGGTAAGGGCATCTCCAATGAGGACGCTTAAGTGGGCGCTAGGGAAAACAATCCAGGTAGTTTTGCTAGTGCGCGTTTTATTTCCAATCCAAAGCTGGCTTCCGACGCTTTAATTTGCCCCAGACGCTTAGGTGCTCTATTAGTGCAATTTGGTTGTCTAAGCGCCTATGGAATAACACTTTGCATTGGAGGGTACCCTGCTAATGTAGGTGCTTTTATTTGTTCCCCTTTCTTAAGCGACTACTCAAGCGCCTCCCCATTGGACATGCCCTTACGGTGGTAATTATTGTGCTTTTTATTTTATTTTTCATATTTTAATGGCAACATACCTCAGTATCACATGACAATAAACTAAAAGTCATGCAAATTTACCTCTCATGATATGTTTTCCCCATAGATTGAAATGGCATTTTTCACACATGTCCATATGGCTAATCATAGACTGCCATGGCAAATCTATGTCCAACATACGCACTATATGTCATTATCATATGATAGGCTATCATGCACTCGAATATTCATTTCTGAGCCTGAGCTCATCTGCACCCTATGAACAGTAAAAAAGTCCAAATCTACTGCATCCGCATTTTCACAAACAATACGATGACAATTCTAAGCAGTACAAAACACAGAATTCTATGTCAATATCATATGAGAGTCTATTCATCTCATACAATTTTCTCACACAGCTTAACACACACCTTTTTATACATGGCACATTTACATACAATGTCATAGCAAATTTCTGTCAAATACTCCCTCCGTACCGAAATATACGTCGCTGGAGAAGTTGAACTACAGTTGCTTCAACGACACATATTTCGGTACAGAGGGAATATACAATTGCATGCTTTGAGATCAAATCGAACAGGGCAATCGCATGTACTGAAATCCCATAACAAGTCTGCGATTTCGCGTGGCAACTCCCCCCTAGCATATGCATAAATTTCTTCATGGAAAATCCACATGGCAAATCATTACAAGAAATTACCATAGCAAATCCATTTATTGTTTCCCGGCGATTTCGCTTGTGATCGATTTTGAGGGGGGAGGGGGGGGGCTTATAGTTTCCTACCTCAACTACGAGGAGGGAGGGAGTGTTTGATTTCACTGAAATCAGGGCAACCAACGGTGGAATTGCCATGGCGAAGAAGGAGAGGGGGACAAGAAACAAGAACGAGCGACCGGCGATGCAATTGCCATGGCAATGTAGGAGAGGAGGGCAAGAAACAAGAGAAGGACAAAGATGCTTTTACGTGTGAAGCAAGGTGGGAAGGAGAAGGGATTTAGTGACAGCGGGGCAACGCGGCGACGAAGAAAAGTGGACAGCAACTCGATTTGGTCACGGCTCACGCGCATCACGCGGGCAGGTTTCTCAGGCGGACGAGTACATTCACTGTGTTAGCCCTCCCATTGAGCGAACTTCACATCCAAGAATTATTGGGCCCCTGAAATTTTTGGGAAAGCCCCATTAACCACTCATTTGGGGGGGGGGGGGGGGGGGGGGATTCTTTAGAACCTCTTGGAGATGCTGTAACACGAGTGGGATGATCCACCTGTCTGTTAATGCACGCGGGAACATTGCAGAAAAGGAAAAAGTAAATGGCCACAGTACAATGAGTCAATGACACACTATACATATGGATCTCTCCTGTCATCACAGGGAACAGAGCACACAAGAATTCTCAGGGACATAAGTACGTTACACTAGACATGCTAGCTAGTTGGCCCTCCGATGTCACATGTAAGATCGATCGGAGCATGACAAAACTGGATCGTCGGCGGGGCAGGGAGAGACATAGGTAGATTGCAAGCAACGTACATGCTGCCACCACTTTGACGATTTCCAAAGCTAGCAACGCAACAAGGGATCATCTCCTCGCAATCATATCCTAAACAGATACCTCAGATCATCTACAGTCAGCCGAGTAGCGTGGGCACTGGATTTGTCTTCACCGAAAGCAGAGTTGACCATCGCTCTCTTTTCCTCCTGTTAACAAATGCAGGAATAATGTAAGACAGGCACCATGGAATTATAAGCAATGGTAACTCCATGACAAGGCAATTTCTACATCTGCTTCAAATATTTATGTAATCCTATTTCAAGTTTGCTTGTCCCCATTGTCAAAATAGTTTGTTATTGTAGTAAACCTAAGTAGAGCTGCCTAGCTGGCTTTCCGTGCACTTGGATTTATTGGCGTCCAGCTTAATTTGTTAACCATCATTTCCATAATGTGCCAAACCAGAAATGAATTTCGATCCCCTATCAGACAGTTCTCTCACAAGAAAGATTAGAAAACTAACCTACCATGACGATCACTGACATGATAAAAGGGTATCAGTGATATTCATGTGGTGCATAATTCTCATCCCCCAAATTAACAAATAACAAGCACATGTTCCTTATGTGGATTAGAAGTGCTCATGAACACACATAAGACGGATAATTACCTGCAGAGATAAAATACGATCTTCCACCGTATCTGTAATGGTTAGACGAGAGACAGTGACCGGACGAGTCTGACCAATTCTGTGTGCTCTATCAATTGCCTGGTCCTCAGCATAAGGATTCCACCAAAGATCAAGGAGTATTACATGGCAAGCAGCAACCATGTTCAGACCAAGATTACCCGCTTTCAATGACATAATCATAACTCTAACCTGAAAAAAGAAGACATCCAGCAGCATAATGTCAGATGATTGTCCAGAAGTAGCAAAAGAGACAAGTTGGGTGAGGGGAATGACCTCTGGGTCGGTGTTAAAATCCTTCACGGCTTTATCTCTTGAATTGAGGGACATTGTTCCGTCTAGTCTCCTGTACTGTATAAGATTGCTGTTCAGTGAAAACTCCAGCAAATCCAGCATGCCAGTCCACTGCGAGAAGACAATGGCTTTCACAGGGGATACTCGGTTTGGATTTGATTCAATGGTATCGCTGTCTGTAAGGGCATGCATGTTAATGATAGAATTCAGTATATCGACGGTCGCTTGTATCTTCGAGGAGATGTAACTGCTTTGACTGATAGAAGATAGCTCATCGTCTGCTGATGAACTCGCTATCGCATGAGTACTGGTCTTGCCGGAGATACAAATCTTTAATGTCCCTGATGAAAATACTGATTCAGTACTTAACGTGTTTCTGCAATTAGGGACGGGGCACATGTTTTCATCAGTTGTTATCCGCTCGTATATACACTGATAGCAGAAAATATGACCACACATCGCCACAACAGCATCCTCAGGTGTGTCCTGCAAAAAACATAAGTTACATTATTATTGCAGCCACTAAAATAAGATCAAAACGACAAGTACTGTATTCCTTAGAAATATGAATTAGACCAGTTATTACATTGTTGCACACACTGTGCATAAGAAAAGATCATGGCAAAATGGATGCAACCTTACCCAGGTGTCAAGCTGGGCTCAGAATTTTAGCCTGGATACGACTACCATGACGAGCAGGGCCCAATTAGTTTTGCATTATCCCATAAAAAATGTAGGTTTTAACCAGTTCATGTGTTCAGGTACCATTTTTGTTGTGTGGCTCCATGCTATGAGGTCTTATGCCAAGAGCGTGAACAAGAGAGGGAGGCATATCTTAGTGCAAACCATGGTCGAGTCAAACCATGATAACTTCCCAGATAGGCCCCCATCAATGAAGTTTGGATGGACTAGATTCATAGGGGCATGGATCACATAGGTGATAACTTTCTAAAGTAACCCCTCAAATGTTGGGGTAATTGTTTGTCAGGGTTAAATATCGAACGATGCTAACACATAAATCTCATATAAAGATGGCACACGTGAGAGTTTGCACGATTGCACTCAAAAGAAAAGAGAAAACAGATGAACTTCAAAATAGTGAGGAAAGATCTAATCACTTACACGGCATACAGCACAAAGCGCTGATACTTCCAGCCTTGCAAGCAAATCTATTACCCTTTCCTTGGAAAGTTGTTTTGCCATCTCTATAGAACCATCGCCTTTAAATACTGACTGATGCCCCTTCACAAGAAGAGGATGATCACAAGCCTGCCTAAGGCGCAACAACAATAAAAGGATATTGGCATAGTTTTGTTTGACTGTTCCGGCAGCAGCATATTCCTGAAATGGATAGACAGCATGTCAGGAGTCATAAATTTCACTTCCAACATTTCTAGTTTCCATAAGAGATGTCAATGTTAAGCTTCTGTTGATCTAAAGAATGTCCACGCCTCAGAAACTACTGTCCACTTACCTCCCTAGATGTAAAATAATGGTATAGGAATACCAATAAAGAATTCCACAAACAAAATTTCAAAGGAAAGTGGTAGGAAAACAAGCTGGGAGGAAAATCTGATTAATTAAAGCTAGACATGTTCGCTGTCGAACCCACCCGCATCAAACTGCAGTTTGGGTCACGGGTGATGTCAGGTTTAAACCACTGAACCTGTTTCCATCACAATTCCAACTCAAAAGCTGAGTTCCAGCCAAGCTTATTTCCCTCGACGGAGATGCGCCGACAGACAGTGTGGCATTGAAAGGGTGCTATGAAGGAAGTTGGCTGAAGAGAGCACAACAAGAGAGGGAGAGGTAGGGGAGGGCGGCAACCACTACAGGGATGGGGAGAAAATTTGAGACAGGGGGGCACGGAGTACCCTTTTGTATTGTGATGGCAGAAAACCCCTTATAGTACATGGAAAATACAAAGGGGTACATGACTAAATATATATAACTCTTAACACACACACACCCTCAAACCCCTGGTGGATCAACAACACTGAGTCCGGAGTGATAGAAGCCGTGTTGTGCTCTAGTCTGGGCCTTCATAAAGAAATCCACCAACTGACCCGGAAGGCACATGCTAAAGAGCATTAACCTGATCATGCACACCAGCTTGCACAAAAGAAGCATCAACCCCAATATGCTTGGTGAGCTCATGCTTCACAGGGTGACGTGCAATACTAATAGCACCTGTACTGACAATAGCAGAGTAGGTGTAGTGACAGAACACCAAACTCCTGAAGTAACCACCGTAACCAAGGCACCTCTACCATCAAAAGAGCCATAGCTCGAAACTCAGCCTTTGCGCTCGAATGGAAACTGCAGTCTGTTTCTTCGTCTTCCAAGCAATGAGAGAACCACCTAGAAAAACACAGCAAAAAGTGAACGGCGATCCGAGGGATGACTAGCCCACACAGCATCCGAATAGACCTGAAGCTGTAATGAACTGGAGAGTGGAAAGCACAGACGGTGAGAGATGGAGCCACGAAGATATCGTTGAACACGAAGAAGGTTGACTATATTGAACTAGAGTGGGAGCAGAGACAAACTGACTCAAAATATAGACAGGATAGGAGCCTAGGAGGTGCCCGGACGAGTGACAGCTGGATAGACAAGGCTCCCAACAAGACGACGATATTGTGTCGGATCACATAAAGGGGGCACTGAAACTAGTGATCAGACGTGGACGGCCGGGTCGTGAGATCGCTAGTTGGTGACCTTTTCTATCGGCTAGTTGAGCGATAAGTGGATCAGGCAGTTGTGAGCTTGACCGTGTGTCATGCTTGTGCTATTTAAAGCTTTGTAATCGGTTCAGCTAAGTGGCATGAGAAATAGAGAAGAGAAGAAAACGCTCCAGCTAAGAGGCGTCAGCCGAGCACCAAAAAATTCCTCTGTGTGTGTGTTCTTCTGTCCAACATTTGGCCCCAAAGCCTCGTGTGTCGAGGTCCAATCCTTCATCGTCGTCGAGTTGCGTCATGACCAAAGGAGAAGGACATGCTACCCGGTAGGTCATGCCACCGGCGGCAAGGAGGTGATTGTCATGGCATGGAGGCCATTGCCATAAGGAGTTCATCATCCACATCGGAGTCGTCGACACGGTGTGTCGCCAGCAACGAAGATGCGGCGAAGGTGTAGGAGGTGCGCCTCTCATTGAAGCCAACGGCGATGACAATCGGTGTGACAAGATGTCAATTGCGGTCCTTGATGTGCTGCACCAACGGGATCGACGACAAAAGGACAAAAGGCTTCACGAGAGGAATAAATAATAAGATTAGGGAGGTGATTGTTTGAACTAATCTTGTTATTAGTGTTAAGCGTATAGGATTAGATAATGTTTAATTTGTAGTCGTAACACTAGAAGCTGCGGCTATGTGCGTATGTTGGGATGTGGCCATGTGTACGCATGCAAAGTAGTAGTGTTAATTAGTTGCATGCGTTGTTAGTTAGTAGAAGTGGTGCACGTGTGCTTGCATGGATAAGGCTAGTTGTTAGATAGGCTCAAGTGTGAAACTAGTGATCAGACGTTGTCTCCAGGTTGTGAGGAGATGGCCGAGTTGTGAGATCGCTAGTTGGTGGCTTTTTCTATCGGCTAGTTGAGCAATTAGTGAATCAGGCAGTTGTTAGATTGACCATGTGTCATGTGTGCGCTATTTAAAGCTTTGTAATCGGTTCAGCTAAGTGGCATGAGAAATAGAGAAGAGAAGAAAACGCTCCGGCTAAGAAGCGTCAGCCGAGCACCAAAAATTCATGCGTCGTAAGAAAATACTGCCAAATCTTTCGGCGTGTGTTCTTCTGTCCACCACCCATGTGCTAATTTCCTGCACAAAGCCAACAATCACCACAGAGCCAAAACGCTCAAACCCCCGCTATCCGTATCAACATGTCCCCATCCCCATATCGGTGCTTCATAATTGAAGAATAGGAGCAAGTGAAGCAGCTAACCCGTTAAAAGATGCAAACTATCGAAACCACACTGCCAAAACCATGTACTTGCGGGCTGGGCTGGGCTCTCATCCCAAACCACCTAAAACCGCATGCACACACCCTACATTAAGCAATGAGCCAATGATTGCAAGCAACTCTAAATAGGACTCTAGATCACGACAACGATCTTCTACCTACATATGACACTTGAAAGTGGAGACAGGCACATGCCACCAGTTTAGCGATCAAATAGTACAAAATTATAATATAACAAGGCCATCGACAAAGTATGGGGAAAGGTAAGATAAACATGAAGTTTTAACCAACCTTGAACTGTTGCCGAGAACGTTCTTCCAGTGTCAAATAAAAAGCTCGCTCCTCCTTTGTGAAATCCACCTTTTGCAACTTAATTGTCTTTGGAGGTAAGTTTATGATCGGTTCTCCATTTATCGTAGTTTCTACATATAAAAAACAGCAATATGAGATCAGCAGAGGTAGCAAATGGAAAAGAGTCATGTCAATATGTGTTTAGAGATCTCACAACAAAATTATACAATGCGAAACCCTATGGAAGTTCTTTCTATGAAAAGAAAAGAGAAAGGAGGTGCGGGATACTGAACACAAGTGGCTAGCAGTATTAAGACAGGTGCCCTAGCGTTTTCAAACAAGAAATCAAATAACCTACTATCTTCTCTGACATGTAACTCAAAGTACTGAACACAAGTGGCTAGGAATATTAATACAGGTGCCCTGGCGTTCTCAAACACGAAATCAATAACCTACTATCTTCTCTGACATGTAACTCAAAGCTTCTGTTCTTCCAACTGTTTGCACGGTAATACCTATAACTGATTAGAAAGTCATGGAACTAGAGAATGCCTACCCCCAAAAAATGGTGTAATCACATGCAGATTTAAACTTGGATATAATTCATCAAGTTTCCATAACTAATAAAAAGTACTAAGCGGCGTGGTTGGAATTGTATTAGTTTGCAATGAATATCCAAAGATCATATATACGTGGGTACTCAGGCTCCACCATGCCGTATGTATTCCCTCCCTTGGTACATGAATATTGGAACTATCACTATTAAAAAAACAGCCAGTTAATCAGTTAACTGGCCGATTATTCCTTCCTCAGAGGGTCACCGAGTAGCTGATTAACTGATTATCAGCCAATTTGCCTATTAATCCTCCACTCGCCAGACAACCAGGCAGTTACCAGTTAACGATTTCTTAGATAGGTGCAGTAAATACACATTTTTCTCTCACCTTTTGTGCGACGCAGGAGAACTATCCTCAACACAGTTTGTAGTTTCTTATACCCATGGACTGCATTTCTAGCAATTGGGTGCTTTATCATTGTACAAAATGAGCTATATGTAGAATATGGGTCATATTTCAAGAAACGGAAATAGCTGTAGAGCTCATCGATTGAATTTTGTATAGGTGTTCCTGATAAGCACCATCTCCTTTTTGCTCTTAGTCCACAACAGCCTTTAGCCACTTGAGTTCGGAAATTTTTTATCGTCTGAGCTTCATCAAGAACCACCCGAAACCACCGTACCCGGGCAACTGGGCCACTGTCAAGGTCAATATCTGAATCCTTAAGTTTCTTCTTCCTTTTCTTAGATTTGCTTGGTGGTTTTCTTTTATTACCAACAGAAGATTCTTCCCCATTCTTTTGATCTTGGTCATCATCAGCATTCTGTTTAGGCACTTCATTCGCCACAATTGTGTATGTCGTGACAACGACATCATATTTTGCCAGCTCACTTGGATCTTTGGTCCTTGCACCACCATGGTAGACTAAAACAGATAACCTAGCACTTTGACTAACCTTGTCATTCAATTCATTAGCCCACTGCTTAAGAACACTAGCAGGGCATACTACTAAAGTACCTGCAGCTGGCCTCATCATGGATCGCATGGTTGATGATGCAGATGATGTGCCTGTTTTAGTCTTCTTGCGTTCAACTTTGCTTTCAACAATTCTATTTGGAACAATATCCATATGACTACTAGATGGTTTAACATCACTAGTACTAGCTGCTGTTGATAAACTAGCGTCTAAATCCTTCTTGGGTCCATCGTTCACAGACTGTTTCTCCTTATCAACAACAGTCACTGCCTCATCGTCTTCATCAAGGTTTAGCGCTTCAGATTTCAAAGGATCTGAATCAGCACACATGAACTTAGACTGCTGACTCTTCTGTTTTAGTATAAGGGCAATTGTAGACACAGTCTTCCCAAGACCCTGTAACAATAAACTACTTATCATTAAGAAGAATTTAACAAGAAGTGAGTAGTTTTTGAAAGGTTGGAAATCACAAATAACCTGATCATCTGCAAGAATTCCTCCTGCACAATGTGAACTATTCTCCTTCGAAACCATCCAAGCTAATGCCATTTTCTTTCAAAGAGAAAAAGTACGTAAGGAACATGATATTCAGAATACAAGAAACTAATAAATAATTGATATTCAGAACGTGATACATATATACACAGAAATATGTTACTACACCCCATGGGTTATACCCTAAAAAGCACAGACACGGCAAAAACAGCCATAGTGGCGTCCTAGTACGGGGGTGCACGGCAATACGCACGGATACGACGGGATACGCATATTCGAACAAAAGAGGTGGGAGAGTGACGGGACAGTGTCAGATAGCAGATATGTACAGCTTGATAACGGATAGCACTGCCCATAAATCCAGCGCTGAGGTTTTGTGATCCGAAACAGAATCCAAATTTTATATTGGATCCAACAGTATGCAAAGAACTCCGCCTATGTTGTCTCAACATAGCCGGTCCCAAGCCCGGGTAAAGGAGGAGGGTTGTGATAGGCTTGGCGAGCCAACGTAAAAACTCAGCCACTCTTATGGAGATGAAACCCAAAAGATTTTCGTTGGGGCGTAACCCTCTCAGCGACGCGCCACATCGGAACCCGGGTGTGGTGGTAAATGGACAAGGGCTGGGCCGTCACCCCCCAAGTGGCGCGCCGTATCTTGATCCGGATACGGTGGCAAGTGAGCGAGGATCGGGTCGTCGCATCCTTAGTGGCGCGCTACATCGGCGCCCGGATGTAGTGGAAAATGAGCAAGGGTCTTCGCATTTGACTCGACGAGTGCGAAGGGTAAGGAAGCTAGCCGAGCCTAGGAGGATTCGCTTAGGTAGCTGGAACGTAGGGTCTCTGACAGGGAAGCTTCGGGAGCTAGTTGATGCAGCAGTGAGGAGAGGTGTTGATATCCTTTGCGTCCAAGAAACCGAATGGAGAGGGCAGAAGGCGAAGGAGGTGGAGGATACCGGCTTCAAGCTGTGGTACACGGGGACGGCTGCAAACAGAAATGGCGTAGGCATCTTGATCAACAAGAGCCTCAAGTATGGAGTGGTAGACGTCAGGAGACGTGGGGACCGGATTATCCTGGTCAAGCTGGTAGTTGAGGACTTGGTTCTCAATGTTATCAGCGCGTATGCCCCGCAAGTAGGCCACAATGAGAACACCAAGAGGGAGTTCTGGGAAGGCTTGGAAGACATGGTTAGGAGTGTACCGATTGGTGAGAAGCTCTTCATAGGAGGAGACCTCAATGGCCACGTGGGTACATCTAACACAGGTTTTGAAGGGGCGCATGGGGGCTTTGGCTATGGCATCAGGAATCAAGAAGGAGAAGATGTCTTAAGCTTTGCTCTAGCCTACAACATGATTGTAGCTAACACCCTCTTTAGAAAGAGAGAATCACATCTGGTGACTTTTAGTAGTGGCCAACACTCTAGCCAGATTGATTTCATCCTCTCGAGAAGAGAAGATAGGCGTGCGTGCCTAGACTGTAAGGTGATACCTGGGGAGAGTGTTGTACCCCAGCATAAGCTGGTGGTTGCTGACTTCCGCTTTCGGATTCGTGTCCAGCGGGATAAGCGTGCCAAGGTCGCTAGAACGAAGTGGTGGAAGCTCAAGGGGGAGGTAGCTCAGGTGTTCAAGGAGAGGGTATTTAAGGAGGGCCCTTGGGAGGAAGGAGGGGATGCGGACAATGTGTGGATGAAGATGGCGACTTGCATTCGTAAGGTGGCCTCGGAGGAGTTTGGAGTGTCCAGGGGAAGGAGAAGCGAAGATAAGGATACCTGGTGGTGGAATGATGATGTCCAGAAGGCGATTAAAGAGAAGAAAGATTGCTTCAGACGCCTATACCTGGATAGGAGTGCAAACAACATAGAGAAGTACAAGATGGCGAAGAAGGCCGCAAAGCGAGCTGTTGGTGAAGCAAGGGGTCGGGCATATGAGGACCTCTACTAATGGTTAGGCACAAAGGAAGGTGAAAGGGACATCTATAAGATGGCTAAGATCCGGGAGAGGAAGACGAGGGATATTAGCCAAGTCAAATGCATCAAGGACGGAGCAGGCCAACTCTTGGTGAAGGACAAAGAGATTAAGCATAGATGGCGGGAGTACTTCGACAAGTTGTTCAATGGGGAGAATGAGAGTTCTACCATTGAACTGGACGACTCCTTTGATGAGACCAGCATGCGTTTTGTGTGGCGCATCCAGGAGTCTGAGGTGAAGGAGGCTTTAAAAAGGATGAAAGGAGGCAAGGCGATGGGCCCTGATTGTATCCCCATTCCCCATTGAGGTGTGGAAAGGTCTCGGGGACATAGCGATAGTATGGCTAACCAAGCTTTTCAACCTCATTTTTCGGGCAAACAAGATGCCAGAAGAATGGAGACGGAGTATATTAGTACCAATCTTCAAGAACAAGGGGGATGTTCAGAGTTGTACTAATTACCGTGGAATTAAGCTGATGAGCCATACAATGAAGCTATGGGAGAGAGTCATTGAGCACCGCTTAAGAAGAATGACAAGCGTGACCAAAAATCAGTTTGGTTTCATGCCTGGGAGGTCGACCATGGAAGCCATTTTCTTGGTACGACAACTTATGGAGAGATATAGGGAGCAAAAGAAGGACTTGCATATGGTGTTCATTGACTTGGAGAAGGCCTATGATAAGATACCGCGGAATGTCATGTGGTGGGCCTTGGAGAAACACAAAGTCCCAGAAAAGTACATTACCCTCATCAAGGACATGTACAATAATGTTGTGACAAGTATTCGAACAAGTGATGTCGACACTGATGACTTCCCGATTAAGATAGGACTGCATCAGGGGTCAGCTTTGAGCCCTTACCTTTTTGCATTGGTGATGGATGAGGTCACAAGGGGTATACAAGGAGATATCCCATGGTGTATGCTCTTTGCGGATGATGTGGTGCTAGTTGACGATAGTCGGACGGGGGTAAATAGGAAGTTAGAGTTATGGAGACAAACCTTGGAATCGAAAGGGTTTAGGCTTAGTAGAACTAAAACCGAGTACATGATGTGCGGTTTCAGTACTACTAGGTGTGAGGAGGAGGTTAGCCTTGATGGCCAGGTGGTACCTCGGAAGGACACCTTTCAGTATTTGGGGTCAATGTTGCAGGAGGATGGGGGTATTGATGAAGATGTGAACCATCGAATCAAAGCCGGATGGATGAAGTGGCGCCAAGCTTCTGGCATTCTCTGTGACAGAGAGTGCCACAAAAGCTAAAAGGCAAGTTCTACAGGACGGCGGTTCGACCCGCAATGTTGTATGGCGCGGAGTGTTGGCCGACTAAAAGGCGACATGTTCAACAGTTAGGTGTGGCAGAGATGCGTATGTTGAGATGGATGTGTGGCCACACGAGGAAGGATCGAGTCCGGAATGATGATATACGAGATAGAGTTGGGGTAGCACCAATTGAGGAGAAGCTTGTCCAACATCGTTTGAGATGGTTTGGGCATATTCAGCGCAGGCCTCCAGAAGCTCCAGTGCATAGCGGACGGCTAAAGCGTGCGGAGAATGTCAAGAGAGGGCGGGGTCGACCGAATTTGACATGGGACGAGTCCGTTAAGAGAGACCTGAAGGATTGGAGTATCGACAAAGAGCTAGCTATGGACAGGGGTGCGTGGAAGCTTGCTATCCATGTGCCAGAGCCATGAGTTGGTTGCGAGATCTTATGGGTTTCACCTCTAGCCTACCCCAACTTGTTTGGGACTAAAGGCTTTGTTGTTGTTGTTGTTGTTGTATCCAACAGTATGCAAAGACAGGTGGACAGAAAGATCCCGTTGAGCAAGAGAACTCACGGATCACTATTCCCCTTGAGTGAGTATATATACTATCCATCTGATTATTGAGCAAGAGAACTCACGGATCATCTCTTTCTTTTTGCAGCAATACAATAGAATGATGCATGTAATTCAGAGAATGGAGAATTTAGGTATGGTTATTGAGTTGTGCGGCAGAATAATTTGAAGATTCGACGGGGACTATACGAAAGAACACATGGTGCTCGTGATGGAGTAAGAACCAGGTGTTGCGTGCCATGCGGCCAGCCAGGCAACTACAGTACTTGTGGACATGCCTCTGGATCAAAGATGGCGTAGACATGAATTAGACCATCTCTAGTTTAGTTGTGGCGTCAGTAATATTTTCTATTCACGCCAAACTTCTATGGCACCATATAAACTTGTGTTTCTTTTCATTATCCAACTTGTATTCAGGAGTTCTACCAATAAACACAGGCTCAATCAAAACATCAGGATATTGTGAGATCAATGGTGGATGCTATGGGGGTAACTACATCCTTATATATACTCGCCGTATCCCCGTACGGCTGTTTTAGGAAAATGTTGTATCTCGTGTCACTGTATGCATATCATCATGTCCATGTTCCTGTATTTGTGCTTTTTTTAGGTTATACTACCCCTAAATCTGGCATAATTCATGCTTGCGGAATTGCTATTTCATCTTCTTCATTTCACACCTTACTAGTCAATAGTACAGTGCTGACGACATGCCCTATAACAGGGATAATGCATCCTAAATTCGACTACCACTTATCATTAGTTCATTTTCAATTGGACTGGGTCATCATGGAGAGTACAGTGCATCAGCGTGGAGACATAAATATGTGAATCTCACAGTGTGACCTCACGGCACTCCAGAAGTAAAAAATCCGCACTCATATAAAGAATAGTGTACCTGGTGCTTAAGCAGAGATACTGATAAGACACCCTCATCGAGATCATCTTCCCTTTTATCCAGACTAATGTTCTGCATAACAGAATAATAAAAGCAAGTTACTCAAAGCATAGAATCAAATGTAAGAGTAATAGCCAAATAAATAACCTGGATTGCTAAAACATACTATTTCCATGGGCTGGTAAACAAGAACATGCAGATGTATATTCTCATTGATAAGTCAAAACTAGCACTTGCATTTATAATGCAACAAAATTATTTTAAAAAAGATTTGAAGCTCTGCAAATGCAATGGTAATGTATTTATTATTCTGACTTACTTACTTACTAAGCCTTTTATCCCAAACAAGTTGGGGTAGGCTAGATATGAAACCCTTTCACGAGGACTTGCCAGGAGGTCACCCATCCTAGTACTACTCTCGCCTAAATGGGTTTCATACCCAAAAGACTGGCTAGTTTTTACGTTGGCTCGCCAAGCCTATCACAACCCTTAGATATGAAACCCTTTCACGAGGACTTCCCAGGAGGTCACCCATCCTAGTACTACTCTCGCTCAAATGGGTTTCATACCTATGGGACTGGCTAGTTTTTACGTTGGCTCGCCAAGCCTATCACAACCCTCCTCCTTTACCCGGGCTTGGGACCGGCTATACCTAGAAGACAGACTACCATAAGAAATATGCAGCACATAAGTTTGGTATTTATGCAGTAAAATGATTAACACGGCAAATTCATATAGGTAGAACCTGTATTTTTCTTCAGAAAGATACTTTAAAAGACAATGGCACATGTTAAAGCAGCATGTCGTTACAGAGTATGATTTTGAGTTCTGATAGGGATTATCAGCTGTCTTTTAATCCATCAAGCCAAGTCAGCAATGCAATTCACGGAACTTATCAAAGAAGAATAAGTCTATCATAGATAATTGCCTCTGGACAAAACGTCACATGATTAGCTGGGCATGAACATGAATGTTGTTTATGTCTCAACGGACCAAAGATGCATACCTGAAGAGCCTCTTGATATACCGCGCTCTCGTCAGGATCCATAAACCTATTTTCTAGGTTTGGACGAGCTTGCATGTCATTAACATTAGCAAGTTCATTGTTACTGGCAGAGTTATGGCCTCCAAAAGATGCAGGCAGCATCCTATGTGAACTAGGACTATCATATACATAGACATCATCTGGCAATATTAAAGAGGGAAAAACATTAGTACTTGTATTGAAATCCTGCAACCATTTCCAATGTATGATTCAATTAGACTAATTTGAGACTAGCTACACAAACCATCGTCATTTTCCATGGTATCCTTCTGGGCATTACTCACAGAGTAGCTTCGGATTGAGAACCTTGAAGATGAAGGCTGCCCAGTGCAATTGCCATCATTTGTTCCCATACTATTATCATCCAACCTTTGTGAATTTCCACTGGTAAAACGTGATGGGAGTTTACGGCTCTCACTTGCAACACTTGGATGTGTAGATTTTGACGTGCTTCCACTGGAAAAAGATGAAGGAAGAATCCTCTTGTTATTGCCATTTGCATCCACTGCCAAACCATTGCGCTCCCTCACTGTGATATCAAGTCTACTGGACGAGAGAGAGGCCCTTCCAGAATCGTGTCTTGGCCCCGAATTTGAATGTGGATAAGTTCTGTCCTCCGAACCTAGTGTATAACGGGCTTTCTCAATATCAATACCATTTGCGAAGGAAGGTGGCAGAGTTCTGTACTGACCATTATCATTTATATTAGACCTGGAAGAAGAGGGGGTGCTCCTCAACAAATCTTCATCCTGAAAGCAGACTGATTGACCTCCGCCATTCTCGCCAGATGTGACATTTGTAGAAGTTGGATCGTCAGAGTCAGAATCAAAATCATCACCACTATCCGATATCAAGTCAATAACATTATCATTATCGTTATTCATACTGCCGGCAAGCATGTGCACCGCGTCTGCGTTTTCAGGACTCAATTGTGGTTAGCATTCAAACCATGCACGCATGAACAAGGTCAGATGGCAGAGTGTTAACCTATCTTTCAGCCTCCAGACTGAAAGCAAAACCCACTTTGAAATTTATGCAGATGATTGGCAAGCTAGACAGATAAAGCACACCACACGATTCCTGGTAGCACTAGCACTTAATCGAGTTATCCGCAACTGGCCTGCAAGCGGATCACATAAAATTGCAGCTGAGTAGATATCAAGTTATGGTGCACAGAACAGGAATAACAGCATTAAAATATCATTGTTCCAAATATTGGCCAGTTAATCGGCATCTCGGTCAGTTAATCGCTACTCAGTGGGTCACCGAATGTCCAATTAGTTGATTTATCGGCCGTTTAACTGATTTATCGACCGATTAACTGGAAAATGCCATCTGAAGTCTTTCCTGTCATGTAATAATGGTTTCGATACCTCCCTAGACTAGCCTTTAGAGGGGTTATTTTAGTTCCATCGTGGTAGTTTGGTGCCACGGCGCGCAGCCAGCCTGTTTGCTGTTCCATTTTTTCGATTCCTGAACTGTGTTTGTAAAACTTTTGGTTTCATGCTCTGCAATGGAACCAGGGAGGCCCTTGTGGCTCCCTGATGCTCTAAAGTTTAACAGGAAAATTCGCCTATTTATCACTACTCGGCACCCAACCGATATGGTACCGGTTACCAATATCTTGAACATTGGAAATATTGAGGAATTATTTTGTGAGAACCCCTCCTACAAGTCATATGCATGCTTTATCGTCCTGCGAGTGGTCAGATGGAATTCTTCAGCATTAACACACAGGAAGAAAACGATACGGAAAAGATATCAAAATTATTATAATTTTATTATAAAAAAGTGGCAACACATCAATTGGAAATTATAGTAACCTAAGCCCGGAACAGATCAGTTCGCTGGAGAGACTTTCCAGATCAGTTCAGCTCTAAAAATGGACCAATCAGACCCTACGCGCACGCTGATGATAGATGAGGGTTAGGTCTACGCTGAGGACTGGACTGGATTGAAGATGTCATTTCAATACCAGAAAGTAGAAAGGACTTTGCACGAACGCACAACCGGACCAAGTTCTGCGGTAGGGAACCCATGCTTGACGGGATCAACCAATCCCCCGATCCAAGACCGCCAAGATGACCCGGCCCGGAAAACCCCATCCGGGGAGAACCGAACAGCAACCTCGAGTTCACCCAAACAAAAAGCAACCCCGAGGCGGGGAGAAAGGCACTGCACGGAACCCCCAGCAGCAACACGCACCTCTCGGGAACAGGCGAAAATCCGCGAGATCAGCCCTCGCGGCGCTCAACTCGGCGGCAGAGGAGGAACAGGCCGGCCGTTGGATACCGTGCCGGACTGGGCGGCGGCGGGATCAGGTCTGGGCAGGGGAGGTCGCCGCGCAGTTCACTGGGAGGGGGAGGGGGGGCCGCACGGACAGGTGGAGGAGCAGCCTCGTGGAGGCGGAGGAAGGAAGCTTTTGGTCGAGACGTGTCGCGGATCCTATTTCCCCAATCTTTTGCGTGTGTTTGGTCGTAACTCTAGCCTGCATCATATGTAGTATATAATTTTTTTAATATTGAGAAACAGTAAAACGGGGCGAGCTACGTCCCTCCACAGCGTTTTGATCTCATCAACCGCTGAATTCTGCATACTATCGTACCAGATCACTCAACATCCCACAGTGAAATGCATGAGCCTTTTTATCTCGCCAGCCCTGTCATAACTGGCCCACGTCTATGGGCTGCTGCTCCGGTGACCGACTTGGACGTCCTCATATTAATCGGGCCGAGGAACCGTCAACGGGCCCCCGTTTCTCTCCTATGTACGAATTGGGTGTTAATCAGCTGTGGGCTTCTTGTATGTGGTTGTCTCATGGATCAGGTCGCCCCACACGATGGGCGTGGTAGGTTACTGGCGACAACGGCGGCAGGCGATGTGGAGCTGGTGGAGGTGCGGCACCACCAACGACATGGGGGTACGAAGAAAGAGGAGGAGGACCACTTGATCCAATCGTTGCTACCACATCCCGCCCATCCGTCTAACGTTGTTGTTTAGGAGGAGATGAGGGGTTGAAGAAGACATGTGATCCAATCCAGGTGTCCACCGCTGCACCCTCTGGCTGCAACATCTACAATCTCCCAGCGTCCGCGTCTGCTGTCATGGTAAGATTTCGTTATGAATTGTTGCTAGAATTTGTGCATGGTGCAATTATTTGTTCTGCTCCAATTAACACTCAGACCTTAATCTGCGCTGCGAACGTTTCGCTGCCAACTATGGATGCAACCACTCAGCTTCAAATTAATGGTCTACCAAATTGTTTTGGATATGTCTAAGAAAAGCAAGCAAACGACAGGAGCAATGGTACCATGTAGCTTGGCGGTATATATATATATATAGGACAAATGTTTCCTACAAGCAGTGGTAGTTACCACCACTTCTATTTTGTATGTTGTATGCAGTATCCGTCAAAATCGAAAGTATGTATGTGTAGTATGTAGTATATAACAATGATTAGGTAGTATATATACTAATTTTTAGGTAGTATATACCATGTTTTGAGTATGCTGTTTTTTACGTATAAATATGTACGTATTTCACAAATATAACAAAAACCATGGGCTTATATGCAATTTTTTCATATAACTTGCTTTGAAATATCTTAGATATAATATACGAATATATTTAAAATGATAAAGTAGTATATATATTACAATATGGTAGTATATGAGACATATGGGGTAACTACCACCGGGTGGTAGGACGAATTTTCTGGAGACCTTGTTTGTCATAAGAAAAATGCAGTCTACAATGATTACAAATAAATATATGTGTATACACTGCTTCCCTGGAGACCTTGTTTCTATTTTTCTTTTCTTTTTGTTTACATGGGCTGTTTCTGTTATTGCTTCTTCAGTCGTTTGGTTATGAGCTCTCTTGAGCATTGGTGTGGCTGCTAGCGAGCATTCCTGGTGCTTCACGCCTCGGTTCATTCGTTCGTGAGCCGTGTAAGGTCTATGTTAGCTAGGCATTCAATCTTTTTTTGCTAGTCGGTAAGGACTGATGACGGTTCTTTTTTTATTTTATTTTAGTAAATATTGTATATCTGGTGCAGGCCCGTCGACGAGGGGAGCGAGGTGAGTGACCGCACATGGCCCCCGAAATCGTGGGGCTCCCATCGAGAGAAAAACCCTCTGTAGGATGTCTCCTTTCCGCTGAAAGATCGCTATATAAATCAGGAAAGAAAACTAACGTAAGTTCCTTTAGCTATATAAGAAAACTAACGTGGTGTCTTTGATGCATACGGGGGGTCTGGGCTGCTAGTGCTAGAGGCCTAAGAGTATCTCCAACAGACGCCCAATATTAGCGACGCGCCCAAAAAATCGCAAGTTTAGCGCGCGCGGAGTTGAAAGTACCACTCCAGCGGACGCTACATAATAGAGTACGCTGTAAAAAGCGTTCAGCGCGCCGGACAAAACTGGATCACAAGTCGTATATTTAGCGCTCGAGCTCCAGCGCGCTGAACTTTTCACGCGCGTGGAAAGTGCCCCGTGCACCCGCAGCCGCCGTTGGCCTTCTCGCATGCGCGCGCCAGCTCGTCAGCCGGCCACGGGCAGGGCGGACCGCGGCCACGGCCACAGCGGCGGCAGGGCGGGGAGGAGCGCAGGCGCGGCCAAGGCCACGACGGCGGCAGGCCGACAGGAGCGCAGGAGCGAACCCGGCCACGACAGCGGCGGGGCATGGCGCGGGCCCCGGCCACGGCCACGAGCGGCACCGCGCGGGCGCGGCCACGGCCACGGCCACGGCGCTGGCGGGGCGGGGAGGAGCGCATGCGCGAGCCGGGCGGCGGGGCGGGGCGGGGCACGGGCGCGGCCGCGACGGCGGCCGGGCGGGGCGCGGGCCACGGCCACGAGCGGCACCGCGCGAGCACGGCCACGGCCACGAGCAGCACCGCGCGGGCGCGGCGGGCCGCCGCCCCGGCCACGAGCGGGAGGGCGCGGCCGCGGCCCCGACGGCGGCGGGGCGCGGGCGCGGCCGCGACGGCGGCCGGGCGGGGCGCGGGACACGGCCACGGCCACGAGCGGCAGCGCGCGGGCGCGGCAGGCCACGACCACGAGCGGGAGGGCGCGGGCGCAACCGCGACGGCGGCCGGGCGGGGCGCGGGCCACGGCCACGGCCACGAGCGGCAGCGCGCGGGCGCGGCGGGCCGCGGCCACGGCCACGAGCGGGAGGACGCGGGCGCGGCCGCGACGACGACCGGGCGGGGCGCGGGCCACGGCCATGGCCACGAGCGGCAGCGCGCGGGCGCGGCGGGCCGCGGCCACGGCCACGAGCGGGAGGGCGCGGGCACGACCACGGCCACGGTCAAGACGGTGGCGGGGCTGGGAGGAGCGCGCCCACGGGCACGGGCGGCACGGCCACGGTCACGGCGGTGGCGGGGCTGGGAGGAGCGCGCCCACGGGCACGGGCGGCACGGCCACGGCCACGGCGGGGCGAGCTAGGTACGGGCACGCGTGGTTATATTTAGGACGCTTGTTGGAGTTGCTATTGTTGCTAGCTGGGCATTATATTTTTGGGCATCTGTTGGAGATAGTCGGTTGTCCGGCACGATAAAACGCTATTTTGGCGCTGTAAAAAAAATTTAGCGCGCGGCTAGATGGGGCGTCTGTTGGAGATGCTCTAAATAACAGACTTAAAGAAAAGAAGGTTGAAGGCCCAATAGCACGATCGGAAGAGTGGGTACAGATCGCTCAATTCCAGCGATTGCAGACGAACATGCAGCGCGATTTGAGATTGACGAAGGCCCTAGCAGTCGTGCCGGCGCCAGCGCAGTTACCTCCAATCTATTTCTATTGCTGATCGTCTTGCTGCCTGAAGACACAACAGTCGTGGACCATAGTTCCATTCGTTGCTTCAATCAGGATGGAGGAACATGTAGGCCCTACGGACCGTGTTTTAATCTCCAGTGCATGGTTCTATTTTCAGTTCATTTTTTTTGTATATGAATGATCTATTCATTTAGTGATTGTTACTATTAGAAACTAATAACTAGATTCTATTTGATCAGTGATCACTTACAATTTCTTAGCTATTGTTTCTGCATCTTCATCATGTCTACTAGAATTAGGAGGCATGAATCTGGTACTGCGAAGCTTAAGAAGAAACAAAGACTCAAAGTTGAGGTTCAATCTCTAACAGTTTCCCTTGATGTTAATGTTGAAAGACCCCCAACATAATTCTGAAAATTAGACTACAGATGCTAATGTTGATGATGGTCGTGATGATAATGCAACAGAGGTTGAGGCTCATGATGCATACATTGATTAAGGTAATATTGCCAGTGAAGGTTCTTTTTGCAACGAAGAGATGATTGAAGATTTTATTTCAAGAAATACTACATGAGTGCTCCTTTTTGGTAGAACATGAGATCCGTTAATTGCTTTTCAATCCCTTTTACCTTTTTAGCATTACCGTTGATATATGTCTAAACAAGGTACAAATAAAACAGACTTGCAATTATATAATAAAATGAAAGTATGCTTTACGCATAATAATTCTTCTGTTATGTGAACTTTTAAAATTTTGGGCCACATTTTGGTTTTCGCCCGGGGCCTCGAATTTCTGGAGACGGCCCTGATCTGGTGGTTCACACTAATACGCTATCTTAGTGTTGTCTTCATCAACAATGACGCGCTCCCAGGCATGTTTAAGAAAAAAAAATCGTTTTGCTTGGATTTTTCCATTGTTAATTTAATTGTTACCATTAACTTGAACAATGGTGGTCGTGCACTTAAATCTTTAATGACAGTAGGCTAAACATGGAGACGGATTGCTATCATTAATTTAAATTTGCTTCGATGATGAGAACATATAGCAACACCTCCTTATCTTATGAATTATCCTTTGTACCGACAGGTGATGCCATTATTTGCTATGACCTTTAATCTAATGTACTCTAATTCAGATGGAACAAATATTTGTGATATCAAGATTTTTATTTACAATTTTTTATGTCATTTCATTCTTAAAATGAACGGGTGCGGTAACGCGCACTATCATGTTCTAGTTAGAGTAAATATGCTATAAGGATTTAGAGTATTTTTTAGCAGATCCTGTAAATCGGAGTCCCGCAAAATCGTTTATGGTTTTCGAAAACGCGCCCTCGCGGCACCACAAATCTGTACTCGGGGTTTTAGACAAATTCATGTTTTTGAACAATTTTATCTTAATACAATAGCAATATAAATTAAACTTGTTAATGCTTTGACATCATACAATAAAATAATCATCTCAATACAACAAATGTTCAATTTCAAATAATTAAAACAATACAGATGATCCGAAAATGATAGAATGTTCAAATCACACATGAATATAAATAAGATCAGATGAATAAAATGGAAGTCTATCTCTCATACGGTTGCAACTGATCGATCATCACGTAGCTAGGTGTGTGTGGTATTGTTCTCAGTCTACCGATAGGTTTGAAGAATTGCATTGATGTGATGTGGGTTCATGACAGGTTTGACACGATTACCAATATTGTCATTGAAAAACTCTAAGTTTGAATCCCACATCCTTAATCATTATGCTGTGTAGAATTAGACATGTAGTCATGATATTTAAGAGGGATTTCTTGTCCTAGACTAGAAGCAAGCAGGAACTCGAACAATAGCAAACCGAGCTTGCAACACACCAAATGCCCTCTCAATATCCTTTCAGTGTGCTTCTTGTGCTTGGGCGAAAATAGTTCGTTTCTTGCCTTCTGGCTTACTAATGGTTGATACGTCTCCAACATATTTATAACTAGATGATACCCCGCGCGTTGTTGCGGGACTTCTAACTTTCACTTTTTTGCAAAACAGCTTGAAAGAAAAACATACAATACTTGAAAGGAAGAAGCAAAGTTGACATCAAATAACGATTTGGTGGAACATTGATATTTCCATTTGAAATGTTGAATGAATACATGATATGGACGTAGCCTTAACACTAACATGACATAGTAATGTATTTTTGTCTGAGGTAGTGGCCGGCTTGTAAGAGCATTGAGACAATTGAAGTTCATAAGTGGTATAGTTCAAAAGAGGCATTTAAGTTTACTTGTACCCAAATGTTAAATGTTGTATAATTAATCATGATTGATTAAAGAATAAAGTAGAGTGATGTTGAATTGGGGGATTGCGTTTTTTGCTTTTGTCTCATCTAGTTAAAAAAATCAAATGGCAAAAAATCCGAAGATTTCACACATGCAAATATTTCAATACTATGTTCACAAACAAATCAGACCACTTCTATTTGGTATTTAGCTTGGTCTTTTTTCTGCAACCCACAAACGAATATATACTTAACAAAACAAAAATATGGTTTCTTTTGCTTGAAAACATATGTTACATGAGCAGCCACATGATATGTTTTAAACAGCTGAAGGCATTAATATGTAGCTAAGCTATTTGCCTCTTAGAATTCGAAAGCAAGTGTGATATGAAACCTACATAATTTGTCGATTTACTCTGTAGGAAGAAATAATTGGAAATCAGAATTAGTACACAATGGAATTTGATGTTTATTGTAAATTAGTTAGCCGATCCAAGATTATGATGACAGCATGGAGGTAGCAGCCTAGTATTTCAGGTTTACAAATAACTGGAAAAAAAATTGTTCACTGTGTACTTGGCTGCGCTTGAGGAGAAAATGTAGGTGCACTTTGAAACTGAAATAAGAGTAAACTCAAAAGCTATGTTGCACCGATACGGCGACACAGATACGGCGATACGAGTACGGTGATACGGGATACGGCAATTTCTAAAAACAGCAATATGCGATACGGCGAGTATATATATATATATAAATAATTAATAAAATGAAATGTAACAAAAAACACACATAACAAAATGTGTGAGCTGAGATCAAAATACCACCCCATTAGTTGCCTGATTGCCTTCAAGTCTCTTTTCTTCCGTGCCAGTAGGCAGTAGCAGCAACATCAGCAAGCACCAAGCACATACGGCGCACACATGCCAGCAAGCAGCCAAACACATACGGCAAGCACACACACAGCAAGAATCAATTACCTCACTCTTGCCACGTAGGCCGGGAAGAGGTCACTCGAGGCGTCCTCGTAACTAGTTGACACTTGACAGTGCGGCCGCGACGAGCCAGTCCAGGCGGCAGCGGCGGCAGCGTGCTCGTCGACGCACTCGATCCAATCGTGAGGTCGAACAGAGAGCGAGAGAGTTGGGGTTAGGCGTATACGTGGGCCTCTAATGGGCTCGAGCTGAATGGCCGTGTCCTGCCGTATCCCGAGCGTGTCCCCAGCGTATTGTCATTTTTTTCTTTTTCTTTTTAATCAGAAATCATGATACGCCTGCGATACGAGTATCGCGGCCGTATCATGCGTATCCGCGTATCGGCGACGTGCGGTACGTGGATACTCCAACTTTTGACGTATCGGTGCTACGTAGCTCAAAAGTAGGAGGGATATACCAACATGACACAATAGGAAAATGAGATCTTTGTGTTCACTTTAGGTATGAATTTGCCGCTGAATCTGCATTGAATATTGCAACATCTGATTTTCCATGCAGTATTGGATTCCTCTGAAAAGATTCCCTGGCTTAAAAAATGTAGAGAACTAATAAACCAAAAGATGGATGAATCATAATTATTGGTCCCAGCTAAGTGGCGTCCAACTTCAATGGCTACGAACAATAAGATCAATTGTACCTGCAGAGCCACCAATAAGGAAATCATGTGAGGAAATAAGAGAAAAATCAGATTGATTTTCTAGGAATGCATGATCCGAGTGAGATGGAGCTTGAAATGTTTATGAATTAGGAGATGAAGAAGAGAAGATTGAAGATGAGGAGATGAAGAATTGAAGTGAAATGACACGCGTGGAATAATTAAGAGATGGGAACGGGGTTGCTTATCACCAGTAACTGAAGAGACGGGGCTGGCTTGACCGCCTGTTACGGTTGCGTAGATGACAGAACTGCAATTCGACAACACAAATTCAGTGGGTGATCTGATGTGCAATCAGATCATCCTTCCGATCAGTTGGATTATACATCATCTTCTTCCAGTTTAAGTTAAGTGGCATCTACGCGTAATAATAACTAACAACTTATACTGTAATAGAATTCAGATAGGCTGAATTACATAATCTCACGCTGACCTGTAGCCTCAAACGGGTGTTCGCCAACATACTAACTGAGTTTTAGGTTACCTTAAAGCTAACAAATGGCGTTGATGTAGTCATTGGCAGCAAATCCACCAGCAACAAAAAAGGGAAGAACTTCTCATGGCTGAATCAGCCGGGGTCGCACCAGCGGGAGGAGCTGTACTCTGGCCGAGGATGGCGCACAGTCGGGATGGACAGCAGTCGCGTCCAGTCCATATGGCTGAGCCCGGGTCGCCACCACAACATCTTTCCAAACCGGAAATGAAGCCAGCCCCGGACATCAACTGTCGGTCCAATTCTAGTGAAACTGGCTGGAACCAACCTTCCCAGCGACGCCGGAGGCACCTTGGCCAAAACTGAGACACATAGGCGAGAGGAGGACCAGGGGATCGCAGAGGCATGCACAACATCCACAAGGGGAACCCCATCTATTACTCAATTTATTTGGTGGAGAAGAAGAAACGACATCGGTGTAGAAGATGGAGAAATTTGATGGAAAATCAATCGACCGAGGAGTTAATTAGGTAGCGCTCGCTAGAGCAGCCAAACGCGAAGGAGTGCTGATGAACGCGACGGGATCTTGGGCGGGGGTGCGCCGGAGTGTACATAGAGGAAATTGGGGGCGATGGGTTGGGCTGCATGACGTGTGTGGGCAGCCTCTCTTGTGGGTCCTATCAGTGGTAACTGAAGCTAACGTGGTTGTCTTGTACTGTTGTGGGTCCCACATGTAAGCCTCTAACTAAATGATGATATGGCAGCACTGCTGATGTGGATATGCTGCATGTCAAGAGAAATAAGATAGTGGGGATGAACTATTTAGGTATTATAGATTTTGATTGTTTTATGCTATTATATTATCGATCTTGGATGCTTTATTATAATATTTAATATATATTTTGAGACTAACTTATTAACTTAGTGCCCTGTGCCAGTTCCTTTTTTTTGCTTGCTTTTGGCTTTTTAAAAAATCAGTACCAAATGAAGTCCAAACATAATGAAACGTTACGATGATTTTTTCTGGACTAGAAGGGACCCTAAAATGTTCGGGAGGAGGTCAGGCGACTTACGGGAGAGCCACGAGCTCATAGGATGCGCCCTGGGGGCTGGGGCGTGCCCCGTGCGCTCGTGACTCCCACGCAACTCCATTTGACCTAATTCCACCTCTATAAATTTCCAAATACTCCTAAACCAACATAGAGCTACCCGAAACACATTTTCCACCACCGCAAGCTTATGTTCTGCCGCGATCCCTTTTGGAGGCCTTTTCCGGTACTCTGCCGAAGGGGGGAATCGATCACATAGGGCCTGTGCATCAACTTTGCTGCCCTTTCGATGATGTGTGAGTAGTTCAGCGCAGACCTACGATCCATAGATAGTAGCTAGATGGCTTCTTCTCTCTCTTTGATCTTCAATACAATTTTCTCATCGATTGTAACGCCCTCGATGCGGCTATGTCTCCCACGTGTCGAAGCACGACTTAGAGGCATAACCGCATTGAAAGCAATGTCGCAAGTGAGGTAATCTTCACACAACCCATTTAATACATAAGGGAAAGAGATACATAGTTGGCTTACAATCGCCACTTCACACAATTACATGAATAAAGCATTACATCAACCAGATACAATCAAGGTCCGACTACGGAACCAAAATAAAAGAAGAACCCCAAATGCGACAAAGGTCCCCGATCGACCCCAACTAGGCTCCACTACTGATCAACTAGAACGAAACAACACAAAGGGCAAGATCTTCATCGAGCTCCTCCTTGAGCTTGGTTGCGTCATTTGCACAGACTCATCAGCACCTGCAAGCTGGTTTTGGAAGTATCTGTGAGCCACAGGGACTCAGCAATCTCGCACCCGCGAGATCAAGACTATTTAAGCTTATGGGTAAGGTAAAGGTATGAGGTGGAGCTGCAGCAAGCGACTAGCATATATGGTGGCTAACATACGCAAATGAGAGCGAGAAGAGAAGGCAAAGCACGGTCGATAAAGGTATGATCAAGAAGTGATCCTGGACTACCTACGTCAAGCATAACTCCAACAACCGTGTTCACTTTCTGGACTCCGCCGGAAAGAGACCATCACGGTTACACACGCGGTTGATGTATTTTAATTAAGGTCAACTTCGGGTTTTCTACAACCGGACGTTAACAAATTCCCATCTGCCCATAACCGCGGGCACGGCTTTCGAAAGATAATACCCTGCAGGGGTGTCCCAACTTAGCCCATGACAAGCTCTCACGGTCAACGAAGGAATAGACCTCCACCCGAGACGTTCCGATCAGACTCGGTATCCCGGTACAACAAGACATTTCGACAGGGTAAAACTAAACCAGCAACACCGCCCGAATGTGCCGACAAATCCCGATAGGAGCTGCACATATCTCTTTCTCAGGGCACACTCAGATGAGACTAGCTACGAGTAAAACCAACCCTCAAGTTTCCCCGAGGTGGCCCCGCAGGCAGCTCAGTTCGGACCAACACTCAGAGGAGCACTGGCCCGGGGGGGTTAGAATAAAGATGACCCTTGAGTCTGCAGAACCCAAGGGAAGGTGGTAGGTTGTTAGTGCAAATGGTAAAACCAATGTTGGGCATTGCTGGAGGAGCTTTACTTAAGGCGAACTGTCAAGGGGTTCCCATTATAGCCCAACCGTGTAAGGAACGCAAAATCCGGGAACATAACACCGATATGACGGAAACTAGGGCGGCGAGAGTGGAACAAAACACCAGGCATAAGGCCGAGCCTTCCACCCTTTACCAAGTATATAGATGCATTAATTAAATAAGATATATTGTGATATCCCAACAAGTAAACATGTTCCAACAAGGAACAACATCTCCATGTTCCAACAAGGAACAACTTTAATCTTCACCTGCAACTAACAACGCTATAAGAGGGGCTGAGCAAAGCGGTAACATAGCCAATCAACGGTTTGCTAGGACATGGTGGGTTAGAGGTTTGACATGGCAATTTGGGAGGCTGACAAGCAAATGGTAGGCATCGTAGCATTGGCATAGCAAAGAGCGAGCAAACTAGCATAGCAAAGATAGTAGTGATTTCGAGGGTATGATCATCTTGCCTGAAATCCCGCAAGGAAGAAGAACGAATCCAAGAAGAAGACAAACGGCCGTAGACGAACGAATCCTCACAACTCCGGAACGAAACCGAAGCTAACGTGAGAAGCAACCCGGAAAGAAACAAACAACATAGTAAACACACAAGCATAAACAAGTCATGATGCACAAACAAGTATGATGCATGTCCGGTTTAATGAGGCATGGCATGGCAAAGTGCACAAACAATCCTACAAATTAAATGGAGCTCAATATGCAACGAGTTGCATATTGACGAAATACCACGATAAGTTATTTAGTGTGATCCCGTTTATGTACCCAACAATATTAAATGTTGTTAAGCATGGCAAGAGGGTGAAGCAAATGAAAACTACCTATCTAGTCAAGGTTAAAATGAGGCCGGAAGCAATAAACAACAATTCCGGAAAATCCCCATATGCAAATTATGAATTTTGGTACTGTTCTGCCCTAAAACATATTTTAAAGTTGTTAAACAGGAAAATAAAATGGACCATGTTAAACTAGGCATTTTTCCACCCCATTTACATATAAAGAACATTTAAAACCGAACTACGGTTATTTAGTTATGAAATAAATCATTTTACATGGCATTTGAGCAAATTTAAACAAACATCATTTTAAACATTTTAAACATGGACGAAAGTGGCATATTATTAATCTACACAAGATTCTAAGCATTTTACATATTTAAAGTTTTTACATATGATGCATAATTAGTGAGATATTATATGCATGATGTTTAGGTCCAATCTGTAAAACTGCAGACTCTGGATAATTGGGCAAAACCGCAGAACGGAAAAAAAATAGTGACACGGGCCGAATCTGATAGCTCAACAGAAGGGAAAGGAGGCGCTGGGGGATGGCCTCACCCATGGGCTTCGGCCCGTTGGTGGAGGAGGCTGGCTAGGCGCGGAGGCGCGCTGGGCCACGCGATCTGGCACGGGAGGCCGGCTGGGGGGCGCAACCGGGCCTTGGAGCCCACCTGGCGGTCGCTTGCGGGCGAGGCGCAGTCAACGCGGGCATCGACCTGCTGCTGCTCGATCTGAACGAACAGGAGGGAGCTCGCGCAGGGGAAGCAGAGCTCGACTGCGCTCGGTGCAGTTCGTGAAGACGACAGCGGCGCGGGACGACGAGGGGCTCGAGTCGACGGAGCAAGTAGCAGGCACGGCGGCGCTGAGGACTCCGGCGCGGTCAACGGCGAGGAGGGGAGACCGGGCGAAGAGGTGGAGCGGGCAATGGCAGGAGGGACTTGGCGGGGCGGCGGAGAGTGCGCAGGGGCTTGGGACTCCGGCAGCTTGGCGCGGGGCTGGAGCGGCATGCGGACGACCCCGACGAGCTCCACGGCCACGGCGGACGACGGAACTGGACGCGAGCGGAGGCGTGCTGGAACGAGCGAGTCCCTGCTCGACGAAGAGGAAGCAGAGGCCGGCGCGACGAGAAGCAGGGGACGCAGCGGCGGCCTGGTGCGACTGGGACTCCGATGAAGGGCTGCGCGACGGGGAGGAGGTCGTGGCGGAGCGGTTCCCGGCGAGAGGGAGCAGCGGCTGCTGATGTTGTCTGAAGAAAGAAAGAGAGAGAGATTCAGAGAGGGAACATAAGAGGTAGTCAGAGAGAGAGAGACGGGAGGAAGGGCGCTGCGTTGAACTCATCTGTTGCGGCTTGCTCGGGGACAGAAGGACGGGCGCCACAGGAGGAGTTGGATGCTCGGGGTTGCTGGAGGTTGGCGCTCGAACGAGGGGCTCTTGGCTCGAGGGCGACGAGGAGAGCGAGGAGGGTTGGATCGAGGGGAGGCCTCGGGCAGGTGGTTGGATTGGCAGGGGAGATCGAGCGGGGAGGAGGAGGCGCTGGATGGATTGGATCGGGCAAGATGAGGGAGGGGATCGAACGAGGAAGGAGGGCGAGGGGATCTGGAACGAGGAGGAGGGAGAGAGCTGGTTGGGTGGAGAAGGATCGGGAGGGGATCCCGAGAGGGTTTTGGTCGGGTGGCGGCGGAGGGAATGGAAGGATGGGACAGGTGCCTAGATTCTAGGGTTAGTCTTTATATAACACAAGTGAATTTTGGATAGGGGTATTTGGTCCCTCCGATCGTAATCGGACGGCGAAAAAAAATAGGCTAGAGAGTCCAAATAAGAAAAGGAGATATTTTGTAGATGTTAGGGGATGATCCGGACCCAACGGTAATGACAGACCGGTTCGGGTTCGGGCAAGTTTCGGACACGCACACGAGGGTGCTGCGAGCTGGCAAGAGAGGTTAGGTGGTCAGACAAGAGGGACTCGAAAACCCGGTTGGACTCAGATCGGTCAACGAAGGCAAGGGGGGAAAGCGACAACTACGAGCGGATGCAAGTTTTATGAAAAACGATGCCGATGCAATGCGAATGATGCGATGATGAAATGCATGACATGAACAAAATGCAAAACAAAAAGCAAAAACCCAACCACGAAGGAAAAATCATATCGCATCTCCGGAAAAGGCAAGAGTTGGAGTTACGAATATGGAAAGCTATATCCGGGGCGTTACAACACTCCACCACTACGAGAGGATCTCGTCCCGAGATCTAGGATGGCACCGGAGGGAAAAACGGAAGAGGAAGAGAAGAGGTAAAACTAAGTTGCTTCTTCGACCAATGAGTGAAACCAAAGAACCTTGAGAGGTTGAGCAATTTAAAAGAAAGAGCACAACTGAGAAGAACTCCGTTAGAAAAAAAAGGAACAAGGAACATTACGAGAACTTGAAGGTTGCAAAGACATGAATCAAGAGTTTAATGGACAAGATAGAATTCGAAACCACTCCGGTTAAAACAAGATGAGAGGGGAAGAATTCGGGCAGTACTCCGGTTGAACATGGAAGGAATAGAACATGAACTTGAGAAGATGGGATGTTACTTGATGAAATCAACAACACACTGCCTCCGGAACTATTGAAAGAATGACACAATGGGTAAGAAGGATTTCAGACAGCTCTCCAGTTGAGAAAGGAGGGAAAACTTGATAAGATTAGAGAACTCGAATGAAAACACGACACTCCGGTTAAATGGATAAGCAAGAAAAGAACACGATCCTCACGAATCGAGATGGTGAGTGAAAAGAGCAACGTCACAATGCCTCCGAAAGAAATAATAGAAGATATATCATTGGAATAACAGAATGGAGAAGAAAATGCCAACTTCTGCCACAAATGAGTTTGGAAAGCATCCTTGCAAAGAAGAATTGAACGGAGTTGTTGGAAAATCAACAACGAAACGAATAAGCTTGTAGTGGGCTTATGGAAAACATCTCAAAATTATGAGGTGACAACCGGCCACTAACGGAAACAATTACTTGCTTGAGATTAACGAAGAGATGAACACTTCTTCCACCAAGATGATAAAGAGATAGCTTGGATCATTGGCAAGCACCACAAATAGCAACATTCCCAATGGAAGGCTTTTAGGTGAAATATGACACAAGATAACTCCAACAACGAGGTTGATGGATTTAAAAATAACTCATTCTTAACAACATGTGAATCATGGAAAACATGAACTCAAATTATCAAGAATGACATAATACCACCTCCAAAATATGGTAGAAAGAATTGGACTCCGGATTACCATATGAAGAAAGCTTGAGCTCCTTAGGAAAGAATCTCGATGAAAACTTTGAGAAGGGAATTAAATCCTTGATGAACCATCATGTAGAACCTCCATGAAGAACTCCGGTAAATAAAAGGAATGAAAAAGAAAGAGAAATTGAAAACACAAGGTGAATCCTTGCAATGATTTATATGGATCTCCGTGATAATTAGAGCTTAGAACTCCGGGAAAAGAAAAGATGAAACAACTGAAACCGAGAATTTATTCATCATGAACAAACTCCGAAAGAAGGAATTAATCACTTGGATGAAACAAGAATAAGAATTATGTTATGTGTAACCTTCACCAATATAAATTGATGACAAGCAACGGATTTGGCATACTACTTATTCTCGTAGAAAGGATTAAAAGAGATATATCAAAACTTGAGAAGGTCTTCAACGAACCACCGGTAGGATTGGAACAACAAATGAATTGATATGATGAACAAGGAAGAGAGATCTTGAAAGAACCACCGTAAGAATTGAAAATGATCGAAGTAGGGGTGCATCACCGGTAAGAATCAGCAAATGAACGAAGGTGCTTGAGACAAACTAGATACCTGAGAACAAAGAGATCAAGAACTGATTAGAGGATATTCAATAGATGCACCGGCAAGATAGGAGAATGATAACTGACGGCTGAGAATGAATAAACCTGAATTGATGGACTCTGGATGACAAACTGAGAAGACTCTTGAATATCTCCTGATGGGTGAAAAAGATTCTCACAATCGAAAACAATTATGAGAGGATGGCAACAAGCTAGCACCATGAATCTTGAAGAGAATAGAGCAAGATTAAAGAGAAACTCTTCTTCGGTCTTCAAATGATGAGAATGACAACGAGAAACACCACCAATAATTATTGAGGCACACCGGAAGAATCAAAAGCGAAGAGGTTGAGCCAACTATGAAAAGAATTTGAAAGATCAAGGAGAAAGGCATTTGACTGATGATAACTCATTCTTACGTCAAACTTGGAGAAAAATTTAAGAGTAACGCCGGGAAAATAAGAAGAGTCGGGTAAGATCCTGGAAAAAGACCTGTGGGTTAGGGCCCACTCAAAAGAAACACCGTTGAACAATTTGAAGAGAGATAATGCACCGGTTGAAATAAAAGACTTGAATGAGAGAACATCCTCGAAAGATCTTGAACGAATGCATAGTGGAAACACGAATCTTCGAGATATCTTGAGCATTCCGGAACAATTGAATAGCGAGAAATGAATGAATATGAGGAGCATCGTCAAGAGAAGGTATTTGAAACGAGAAAAGGGGATATAATCGACAAATCTTGACTTGAATCCACCGGAGAAGAAAAGAAAGAAGAATGACGAACTTGAAGCTCCGTTAGAAACTTCATGAGAATCACCGGATAAGAACATTGAAGGAAAAGAATGGAGAGACTTCACATCAATAAGATGGATACTTGATCAATAATTCTGAATCCTTCAAGAAAACAAGGGTGGGAGGGTGGGAAAACACCGTTGAGAACGAAACGAACACCGTTGAGAAAAAATGATAATTGGTCTTGCTGATGTTGAAGTGATCGAATCCACTTGAAGAAGCACGCCGATTGGAAAGAATTGACATGACAAACTCGATGATCAAGAAGGATTAGTATTCACATAGCAATATGAGAACACCGTTTAGGAAAGGTATGGATTCAACATTTGACTTCGAAGCAACTCGAATACCACAAATAAAACAAAACAAAGGATTTGGCTTGCAGAATAAGCCGGAACAAATATATGATAGAGATTTCGTCCGAAGTTTTCGTGGTGGGGCCTACACGGGCTCGATCATACAGCACCATCATGTACAAGGCAGTGCACATGACATACGAAGCGTCCCCGAGTCGGCATAGCCAAGGACTCTTTAAGACACAACGAGACCACTGTAAAACCAACCGTGAATAGGCGGACCACTAGACGTCGAACCCCAATTTCATATCATACATCTGTCGGAAAGATATCCTAAGAGCTACTTGAATTCCCACCTATGAAATTCCCGAAATTTTCAGGTTATGCAATCAGGTGTTGGGGATACAGGGGAAGCATAATATCTCACCCAAAACTAACAAATCCTACATCCAGCTGTATCCATCCTTCAACACATAACCAAGAAACCTTCGGAAATCGTCTACCTCAACCTTCGAAAAGCATCCGTTATACAAGTCATGGCAATACTCCCGTACTCACCTCAGTACTGGGTTATCGGGGTTATCTCACCAACAACTGCATAAAAGAGATTTTCGATGTCGGCGTACTAAACTCAGGTATTCCAGAACTGCAACGATAAAATTATGACGACAACACCTCAGAGCTCAACTCCCCGGGACACTTCCACTAAACCCCTGACAGGAGGCACCAAGACAATGTTCTCATCATAAAACCATCGGAACGATTCCAAGATACCCGCGTGATCCTAAAAAATTTTTAGTGAAATTTGAGAAGAGAAGAGTCAAAACTCTACGTCAGGATGCCTTACCAGAGCGATGAAGAGACTGGGGAGTAAAAAGAATTCCTAACTCTCCGATATATATAATCCTAAATGACTCAAAACATTTTTCTAGACACAACTCGGCCGCTAAAAACGATCAAGCAGTGGGGCTCCTAAGGTCGGGGAAGGCTCTGATTACCAACTTGTAACGCCCTCGATGCGGCTATATCTCCCACGTGTCGAAGCACGACTTAGAGGCATAACCGCATTGAAAGCAATGTCGCAAGTGAGGTAATCTTCACACAACCCATGTAATACATAAGGGAAAGAGATACATAGTTGGCTTACAATCGCCACTTCACACAATTACATGAATAAAGCATTACATCATCCAGATACAATCAAGGTCCGACTACGGAACCAAAATAAAAGAAGAACCCCAAATGCGACAAAGGTCCCCGATCGACCCCAACTAGGCTCCACTACTGATCAACTAGAACGAAACAACACAAAGGGCAAGATCTTCATCGAGCTCCTCCTTGAGCTTGGTTGCGTCATTTGCACAGACTCATCAGCACCTGCAAGCTGGTTTTGGAAGTATCTGTGAGCCACAGGGACTCAGCAATCTCGCACCCGCGAGATCAAGACTATTTAAGCTTATGGGTAAGGTAAGAGTATGAGGTGGAGCTGCAGCAAGCGACTAGCATATATGGTGGCTAACATACGCAAATGAGAGCGAGAAGAGAAGGCAAAGCACGGTCGATAAAGTATGATCAAGAAGTGATCCTGGACTACCTACGTCAAGCATAACTCCAACAACCGTGTTCACTTTCCGGACTCCGCCGGAAAGAGACCATCACGGTTACACACGCGGTTGATGTATTTTAATTAAGGTCAACTTCGGGTTTTCTACAACCGGACGTTAACAAATTCCCATCTGCCCATAACCACGGGCACGGCTTTCGAAAGATAATACCCTGCAGGGGTGTCCCAACTTAGCCCATAACAAGCTCTCACGGTCAACGAAGGAACAGACCTCCACCCGAGACGTTCCGATCAGACTCGGTATCCCGGTACAACAAGACATTTCGACAGGGTAAAACTAAACCAGCAACACCGCCCGAATGTGCCGACAAATCCCGATAGGAGCTGCACATATCTCTTTCTCAGGGCACACTCAGATGAGACTAGCTACGAGTAAAACCAACCCTCAAGTTTCCCCGAGGTGGCCCCGCAGGCAGCTCAGTTCGGACCAACACTCAGAGGAGCACTGGCCCGGGGGGGGTTAGAATAAAGATGACCCTTGAGTCTGCAGAACCCAAGGGAAGGTGGTAGGTTGTTAGTGCAAATGGTAAAACCAATGTTGGGCATTGCTGGAGGAGCTTTACTTAAGGCGAACTGTCAAGGGGTTCCCATTATAGCCCAACCGTGTAAGGAACGCAAAATCCGGGAACATAACACCGATATGACGGAAACTAGGGCGGCGAGAGTGGAACAAAACACCAGGCATAAGGCCGAGCCTTCCACCCTTTACCAAGTATATAGATGCATTAATTAAATAAGATATATTGTGATATCCCAACAAGTAAACATGTTCCAACAAGGAACAACATCTCCATGTTCCAACAAGGAACAACTTCAATCTTCACCTGCAACTAACAACGCTATAAGAGGGGCTGAGCAAAGCGGTAACATAACCAATCAACGGTTTGCTAGGACATGGTGGGTTAGAGGTTTGACATGGCAATTTGGGAGGCTGACAAGCAAATGGTAGGCATCGTAGCATTGGCATAGCAAAAGAGCGAGCAAACTAGCATAGCAAAGATAGTAGTGATTTCGAGGGTATGATCATCTTGCTGAAATCCCGCAAGGAAGAAGAACGAATCCAAGAAGAAGACAAACGGCCATAGACGAACGAATCCTCACAACTCCGGAACGAAACCGAAGCTAACGTGAGAAGCAACCCGGAAAGAAACAAACAACATAGTAAACACACAAGCATAAACAAGTCATGATGCACAAACAAGTATGATGCATGTCCGGTTTAATGAGGCATGGCATGGCAAAGTGCACAAACAATCCTACAAATTAAATGGAGCTCAATATGCAACGAGTTGCATATTGACGAAATACCACGATAAGTTATTTAGTGGGATCCCGTTTATGTACCCAACAATATTAAATGTTGTTAAGCATGGCAAGAGGGTGAAGCAAATGAAAACTACCTATCTAGTCAAGGTTAAAATGAGGCCGGAAGCAATAAACAACAATTCCGGAGAATCCCCATATGCAAATTATGAATTTTGGTACTGTTCTGCCCTAAAACATATTTTAAAGTTGTTAAACAGGAAAATAAAATGGACCATGTTAAACTAGGCATTTTTCCACCCCATTTACATATAAAGAACATTTAAAACCGAGCTACGGTTATTTAGTTATGAAATAAATCATTTTACATGGCATTTGAGCAAATTTAAACAAACATCATTTTAAACATTTTAAACATTGACGAAAGTGGCATATTATTAATCTACACAAGATTCTAAGCATTTTACATATTTAAAGTTTTTACATATGATGCATAATTAGTGAGATATTATATGCATGATGTTTAGGGTCCAATCTGTAAAACTGCAGACTCTGGATAATTGGGCAAAACCGCAGAACGGAAAAAAATAATGACACGGGCCGAATCTGATAGCCCAACAGAAGGGAAAGGAGGCGCTGGGGGATGGCCTCACCCATGGGCTTCGGCCCGTTGGTGGAGGAGGCTGGCTAGGCGCGGAGGCGCGCTGGGCCACGCGATCTGGCACGGGAGGCCGGCTGGGGGGCGCAACCGGGCCTTGGAGCCCACCTGGCGGTCGCTTGCGGGCGAGGCGCAGTCAACGCGGGCGTCGACCTGCTGCTGCTCGATCTGAACGAACAGGAGGGAGCTCGCGCAGGGGAAGCAGAGCTCGACTGCGCTCGGTGCAGTTCGTGAAGACGACAGCGGCGCGGGACGACGAGGGGCTCGAGTCGACGGAGCAAGTAGCAGGCACGGCGGCGCTGAGGACTCCGGCGCGGTCAACGGCGAGGAGGGGAGACCGGGCGAAGAGGTGGAGCGGGCAATGGCAGGAGGGACTTGGCGGGGCGGCGGAGAGTGCGCAGGGGCTTGGGACTCCGGCAGCTTGGCGCGGGGCTGGAGCGGCATGCGGACGACCCCGACGAGCTCCACGGCCACGGCGGACGACGGAACTGGACGCGAGCGGAGGCGTGCTGGAACGAGCGAGTCCCTGCTCGACGAAGAGGAAGCAGAGGCCGGCGCGACGAGAAGCAGGGGACGCAGCGGCGGCCTGGTGCGACTGGGACTCCGATGAAGGGCTGCGCGACGGGGAGGAGGTCGTGGCGGAGCGGTTCCCGGCGAGAGGGAGCAGCGGCTGCTGATGTTGTCTGAAGAAAGAAAGAGAGAGAGATTCAGAGAGGGAACATAAGAGGTAGTCAGAGAGAGAGAGACGGGAGGAAGGGCGCTGCGTTGAACTCATCTGTTGCGGCTTGCTCGGGGACAGAAGGACGGGCGCCACAGGAGGAGTTGGATGCTCGGGGTTGCTGGAGGTTGGCGCTCGAACGAGGGGCTCTTGGCTCGAGGGCGACGAGGAGAGCGAGGAGGGTTGGATCGAGGGGAGGCCTCGGGCAGGTGGTTGGATTGGCAGGGGAGATCGAGCGGGGAGGAGGAGGCGCTGGATGGATTGGATCGGGCAAGATGAGGCAGGGGATCGAACGAGGAAGGAGGGCGAGGGGATCTGGAACAAGGAGGAGGGAGAGCGCTGGTTGGGTGGAGAAGGATCGGGAGGGGATCCCGAGAGGGTTTTGGTCGGGTGGCGGCGGAGGGAATGGAAGGATGGGACAGGTGCCTAGATTCTAGGGTTAGTCTTTATATAACACAAGTGAATTTTGGATAGGGGTATTTGGTCCCTCCGATCGTAATCGGACGGCGAAAAAAATAGGCTAGAGAGTCCAAATAAGAAAACGGAGATATTTTGTAGATGTTAGGGGATGATCCGGACCCAACGGTAATGACAGACCGGTTCGGGTTCGGGCAAGTTTCGGACACGCACACGAGGGTGCTGCGAGCTGGCAAGAGAGGTTAGGTGGTCAGACAAGAGGGACTCGAAAACCCGGTTGGACTCGGATCGGTCAACGAAGGCAAGGGGGGAAAGCGGCAACTACGAGCGGATGCAAGTTTTATGAAAAACGATGCCGATGCAATGCGAATGATGCGATGATGAAATGCATGACATGCACAAAATGCAAAACAAAAAGCAAAAAACCCAACCACGAAGGAAAAATCATATCGCATCTCCGGAAAAGGCAAGAGTTGGAGTTACGAATATGGAAAGCTATATCCGGGGCGTTACATCGATCTTCTTGAAGTTCTAACTGATGTAATCTTCTTCTAAGGTGTGTTTGTTGGGATTCGATGAATTGCAGGTTTATGATTAGATTATTCATTTAAAGTAATTGATAATTTTTTGAATTTTATTATGCATGATTGTCATAACTTTGTATTTCTCTCCGATCTATCCATTTGGTTTGGCCAACTAGATTGATTTATCTTCAGTGGAAGAGGTGCTTTGTAATGGGCTCAATCTTGCGGTGTTCTCACTCGGTGACAGAAAGGGTAGCGAGGCACGCATTTGTATTGCTGCCATTAAGGATAAATCGATGGGGTTTATTCATATTGCTTGGGTTTACTTTGTCTACATCATGTCATCATACCCCATGCAATACTCTATTTGTTATGAACTTAATACATAGAGAGGCAAACATAAATGCGCTCTCGAAGTGGAGTAATAGTAATAGATGCAGAATCATTTTGGTCTACCTGTCACGGACATGATGCCTATAGACATGATTATTGCCATGAATAACATCATAACTACGCGCTTTTCTATTAATTGCCCAACAGGAATGTATCTACCCACCGTATGATATTGTTTCGACGAAGAAACCTCTAGTGAATACTATGGTCCCCGGGTCTACTTTAATCGTATTACTAAAACCAAAAATACCTTGATGCAATTTACTCTTTTTATTTCGTTTTACAATTTATCTACCCACCTATACAAAATTTGATCCTTGCAAGTAACGAGTTTAAGGGGATTGACAACCCTCTTGCCCATGTCGAGTGCAAGTATTTTCTTTTGTGTGTGCAGGTAATGTTTGATACATTTCCAACGTATCTATAATTTTTTATTGTTTCATGCTATTATAGTATATACTAGTAAAAATGCCCGTGCGTTGCAACGGGAGAAAAAATGCATGTCCCTAAACATGATACAAGACCCTCACATGTCTATAACCTCTATGTCAACACGGCGGCCCACTGTGTTGGTGTCACCGCTTATCCTCCTTCCCATCCTCATAGGAGGCGAGACTAAGGGTTGTATTCACGTACACCAGCTTGTCGAACGAGGAGGGTTTCAGATCGACGACATCGATGACGAGTGTTAACTTGTCAACACATATTGTGGGTTGATGGTCTTCGCTAAGGTACCCGTTTGCATGACCCAAATTACAATGCAGCTAAATGAATGAATGATTGTTATATGCGTGTGTGTGGGTGATGGGGGGGTTGTCACTTCTAAATGGGTAAAGGTAAAGGATAGTCCTACAATTTTCAAATTGTGGGCATGAGTGCTAGAGCTATTATCTCTACATTTTTATGCCCAAATAAATCAAGTACTAATAATATCACTTAATTGGACCAAAAACATAAGTTATGTTACACCGCTCAGAAAAATATTATTGCAAAAGGTATGGATTGAAAAAAAAATCGGTTCACTATCATTTATTGGAAAATATATTAGGACAATGTTTGTCGTATATATGCACGTTGGGGATCAATATTTTAATTTAACGTTCTATGAAGTGTTTGTGGCTCGTTCCTCGTTACATTTGGAAGAAGAAAATCTTGTCATCTATAGGTGGGCGCTAGCACTTTGCAGAAGTTATACCTTCGAGATTCACTCTCAAATAAAATTCAAAAGTGCAAAAACAGATCTACAGTAGTCACAGTACAACTTGGCAGCCTCCTTGTTTATTGACTTGTCGTTGTTCTGATGTAGATTTGGCACCAGCCTCTCTAGCTCTGAAAACTCAAAGTACATACTAAATGAAATCCTTCTCAAGTGTTTTTCTGCTTCCACAATAATCAAAAACTTTTTGTAGTGCCATCTGATGTCTACTACGCAACCTTCTTCTTGTAGACTCATGTTGGGCCTCCAAGCGCAGAGTTTTGTAGGACAATAGCAAATTTCTCTCAGGTGGATGACCTAAGGTTTATCAATCCATGAGAGGTGTAGGATGAAGAAGGTCTCTCTCAAACAATCTTGCAACCAAATAACAAAGAGTCTCTTGTGTCCCCAACACACCCAATACAATGATAAATTGTATAGGTGCACTAGTTCGGCGAAGAGATGGTGATACAAGTGCAATATGGATGGTAGATATAGGTTTTTGTAATATGAAAATATAAAAACATCAATGTAGCAAGTAACAAAAGTGGGCGAAAGCGGTATCGCAATGCTTAGAAACAAGGCCTAGGGGTCATACTTTCACTAGTGCAAGTTCTCTCAACAGTGATAACATAACTAGATCATATAACAATCCCTCAACATGCAACAAAGAGTCACTCCAAAGTCACTAATAGCAGAGAACTAACAAGGATATTATTGTAGGGTACGAAACCACCTCAAAGTTATTCTTTCTGATCGATCTATTGGGATATTCCTATAAGTGTCACAAACAACCCTAGAGTTCGTACTAAAATAACACCTTAAGGCAAACATGAATCAAAACCCTAATGTCACCTAGATACTCCAATGTCACCACAAGTATCCGCGGGTTTGATTATACGATATGCATCACACAATCTCAGGTTCATCTATTCAAACCAACACAGAGAACTTCAAAGAGTGCCCCAAAGTTTCTACCGGAGAGTCAAGACGAAAACGTGTGCCAACCCCTATGCATAAGTTCACAAGGTCATAGAACCCGCAAGTTGATCACCAAAACATACATCAAGTGGACCACGTGAATATCCCATTGTCACCATAGATAAGCACATGCAAGACATACATCAAGTGTTCTCAAATCCTTAAAGACTTAATCCGATAAGATAACTTCAAAGGGAAAACTCAATTCATTACAAGAAGGTAGAGGGGGAGAAACATCATAAGATCCAACTATAGTAGCAAAGCTCACGGTACATCAAGATCGTGCCAAATCAAGAACACAAGAGAGAGAGAGAGAGAGATCAAACACATAGCTACTAGTACATACCCTCAGCCCCGAGGGTGAAATACTCCCTCCTCGTCATGGTGAGAGCTGGGGTGATGAAGATGGCCACCGGTGATGATTCCCCCCTCCGGCAGGGTGCCGAATCAGGGTCCCGATTGGTTTTTGGTGGCTATAGAGGCTTGCAGCAGTGGAACTCCCGATCTAGGTTTCTTTTTGGGGGTTTCTGTATTTATAGGAATTTTTGGCGTCGGTTTCACGTCAGGGGGGTCCACAAGTCAACGACAAGACAAGAGCACCCTCCCAGGGGTAGGGCGCGCCCTCCTATCTTGAGGTTGGCTCGGGTCTCTTCCGGCCCAACTCTTTTGCTTCGGGGGCTTCTTCTGGTCCATAAAAAATCATCGCAAATTTTCAGGTCATTTGGACTCCGTTTGGTATTCCTTTTCTATAAAACTCAAAAACAAGGAAAAACAGAAACTAGCACTGGGCTCTAGGTTAATAGGTTAGTCCAAAAAATAATATAAAATAGCATATAAATGCATATAAAACATCCAAGATGGATAATATAATAGCATGGAACGATCAAAAATTATAGATACGTTGGAGACGTATCAAGCATCCCCAAGCTTAATTCCTGCTCGTCCTCGAGTAGGTAAGTGATAAAAAACAGAATTTTTTTGTGGAATGTTAGCAAGTGCACAAGTTTGATCAATGATAATTTCAATAACTTTTTGGAGCATCATTATATATCATAACAGTAGCTCATCTCATAAAACTTCTCATGATCAAGTAACAAGCTATTCACATGTTAAAGCATAGATCATAAACTTTCTTGAAAACTAACAAACTAGGTTCTTAGTCATGAAACAATCGCAATTCATCTTATTTTCAGGAAGGGTCTATGTAAGAGCTTTGATTTAGGAAATCCCACATACTCAACCATCATATAGTCTTCCATGATTGCTACCACCCAAAGCATATTTTTAGAACAAATAGCATCCATCAAACACAGAGAAAGACAGGGCTTAATGTTTCGCCTCCCAACTTACTTATCATATAGATAATTGTCAACAATAATAATTCATGATCAAATATATTTGAATGGCCATATATGCTTAGATCTTTCCCCATCACATGATGCTTGTCAACTAAAGAGTAGGTTGGAATGAGAAGGAATACTACTAACTCTTGCATAAATGTAAAAGATAGGCCCTTCGCAAAGGGAAGCAGGGATTAGTAGAGGTGCCAGAGCTCGAAGATTTTTAAACAGAGATGAAAATAATTTTGAGAGGTATGCTTTCATTGTCAACATAACAACCAAGAGTTTCGAATATCTTCCATACTAGATACATTATAGGCGGTTCCCAAACAGAATGGTAAAGTTTTAACTCCCCCACCACCAACAAGCACATTCCACGGCTGATCCGAAACAACGGGTACCGTCCAACTATCAACAATCCTGGGGGAGTTTTGTTTAATATTTGCGATCTCGTTTTTGATCTTTTGATCATAGGACTGGGCATCCCTATTACCAGCCACGCTCTCACGAATGATAAGTGAATAAACACTCATCATGAGAATAACCCGCCTAACATAGAAGATACTGACAACCCCTAGTCACTACATGAGCGATTCGGGCATACAAAACAAATTATTTTTTGAAGGTTTAGAGTTTGGCACATGCAAATTTACTTGAAACGGCAGGTAAATACCACATATAGGTAGATACGATGGACACTCATGGAAGAAACTTGGTTCGAGGATTTTGGATCCACAAGCAATATTCCCGCTTAGTACAGAAATTTTGGCTAGCAAAGGGTTCTAAATAGCAAGCACCACATGTTGGAGGGTCCATAACAATACAACTTCTATACAAATATACCCAAGCATAACTCATTATGTTGCCTTCCTTGTCCAACTTCAACTAATTTGCTCAAGTTTGAAAATAATTAATGGGGCTCACAATCATAGAAGATGTCCAAGATAGTATATTTACATGTGAAATCTCTCTTCCTTCAACATTCTTTCATGAACTGTTCAAGTGACCAATACTATGTTTGCTAACTTTCAATAAATTTACCACCTATACTTCTTATATGTGAAGTCATTACTCCCCATGGTATAAGCATATGAAACATATATAAATTCATATTTATGATATTCAATTCATTCAACCATTTACTCATAGGATATAACTGAAGCACGTGAGTAAATGACAAACTACTCCAAAAGATATGAGTGAAGATCAATGAGTTGTTGAATAATTATGTAGCTATGTGAAGACTCTCTCTCTCATTTTTTTTAGATCTATTGTATTTTATTCAAACAACAAGAAAAACAAAGTAAAATGAGATTGCAAGGATAGCACATATCATGTGAAGAAGCAAAAACTTAGGCTCAACCAAAACTGATCGATAGTTGTTGAAGAAGAAAGGTGGGATGCCAACCGGGCATCCCCAAGCTTAGATGCTTGAGACTTCTTGAAATATTAATTAGGGATGCCTTGCGCATCCCCAAGGTTGAGCTTTTGTATCTCCTTAATTCCTTTTATATCACGGTTTCCCTAAATCTTAAAAACTTCATCCACATAAAACTCAACAAGAACTTGTGAGATAAGTTAGTAAGAATCACTGCAAAACCTTATCATTCTCTATTGTAGCAAATCACTAAAATTATTATTTGATATTGCCTACTAAATGCCTCTGCATATTTAATACTCCTATCCTCAAATAGAATCATTAAACAGGCAAACATATGCAAACATGATAGCAATTTGTCTAAACAGAACAGTCTGCAAAGAATGCAAGGGCAATCATACTTTCCTAACTCCAAAAATTCTCAAAAAATTACCACACTGTACAAAATTTGTTGTACGTTACTGTGAAAAAATTCAAGATTTTATCATGTTTTGACTATTCACCAATATTCAAAACATAACAACAAACTTTCTGTTTTCAAACAGCAACATAAAGACTTGGCAAATAAGCATGGAAAAGGCTATACTTGACCTTTTTATTGAACTAAAAGATATAAAACATGTCTCTGAATAACAGCAAGCAAATATAAACAAAAAAATGGACGCTCCAAGCAAAACACATATCATGTGATGAGTAAAAATATAGCCTCAAGTAAATTTACCGATGAACGAAGACGAAAGAGGGGATGCCATCCAGGGCATCCCCAAGCTTAGGCTCTTAGTTGTCCTTGAATATTACCATGGGGTGCCTTGGGTATCCCCAATCTTAGGCTATTCCCACTCCTTATTCCTTAGTCCATCGAAACTTCACCCAAAACTTGAAAACTTCACAACACAAAACTCGACAGAAAACTCGTAAGCTCCGTTAGTATAAGAAAATAAATCACCACTTAAGTACTGTTGGGAACTCATTCTAAATTCATATTGGTGTTATATCTAATGTATTCCAACTTCTCCATGGTTCATACCCTCCGATACTACTCATAGATTCATCAAAATAAGCAAACAACACATAGAAAACATAATCTGTTTAAAACAGAATAGTCTATAGTAATCAGGAAACTTCATATACTTCTATAACTCCAAAAATTCTGAACAATTAGGACAACCTAGGCAATTTGTGCACCAATCCAGAGCAAAAAGAATAAGATCAATATCACGTTTCAATAAAATCCAGGAAATTATTTACTGGGCGCAAAAGTTTCTATTTTTCAGCAGGATCAAGTCAACTATCATCCACACTATCCCAAAGGCTTTACTTGGTACTTTATTGAAACAAAAGCTATAAAACATGATTACTACAGTAGCATAATCATGTGAACACACAAAAACAGTAGGGGTAAATGTTGGGTTGTCTCCCAACAAGCGCTTTTCTTTAGTGCTTTTTTAGCTAGGCATGGTGATTTCAATGATGCTCACATAAAAGATAAGAATTGAAACATAACAGGAGCATCATGAAGCATATGACTAGCAAATTTAAGTCTAACCCACCTCCTATGCATAGGGATTTTGTCAGCAAACAACTTATGGGAACAAGAATCAACTAGCATAGGAAAGAAAAACAAGCATAACTTCAAGATTTTTAACACATAGAGAGGAACCTTAATATTATTGCAATTCCTACAAGCATATATACCTCCCTCATAATTTTCAGTAGCATCATGAATGAATTCAACAATATAGTATCACATAAAGCATTCTTTTCATGATGCATAAACATAGAAATGTTACTACTCTCCACATAAACAAATCTATTCTCATGAATAGTAGTGGGAGCAAACTCAACAAAATAACTATCATGTGAGGCATAATCCAATTGAAAATTAAAATCATGATGACAAGTTTCATAGTTATCATTATTCTTTATAGCATACATGTCATCACAATAATTATCATATATAGCAACTTTGTTCTCATAATCAATTGGAACCTCTTGCGAAATAGTGGATTCATCACTAAATAAAGTCATGACTTCTCCAAATCCACTTTCATGATTATCACAATAAGATTCAACACCCTCCAAAATAGTGGGATCATTACTTGCTAAAGCTAACACTCTTCCAAACCCACTTTCATCAATGTAATCATCATAAATAGGAGACATGCTTTCACTGTAATAAATATTCACATCAAAACTTGGGGGACTAAAAATATCATATTCATCAAACATAGCATCCCCAAGCTTGTGGATTTGCATATCTCATTAGCATCATGGATATTCAAGGAACTCACACTAACAACATTGCAATCATGCTCATCATACAAAGATTTTATGCCAAACATTTTGTTGCATTCTTCCTCTAGCAATTGAGCACAATTATCGGAATCCTTATTTTCATGAAAGACATTAAAAAGATGAAGTATATGAGGCAACATCGCAACCTATAAGGAATGATTAATTGGATTATTCACCAAATATTCAAAATAAACTTATAACCAAAACATAAAATGTCAGAGTTCAGAACTATGTGGCATAGTTATTGTTCTTTTGAGATCATTATTGCATAGTTGTAGAGCACGGCAACGTCGGCTATTCATGACCCACAAGTATATGGGGTCAATTGTAGCCTTTTCGATAAGTAAGAGTGTTGAACCCAACGAGGAGCAGAAGGAAATGACAAGTGGTTTTCAATAAGGTATTGTCTGCAAGTGCTAAAATTGTAAGTAGCGGAGTAGTTTGATAGCAAGATAATTTGTAACGATCAAGTAACGGAAGTAATAACAAAAGTGCAGCAAGGTATCCCAATCCTTTCGAGGCAAAGTACAGGCCAAAACGGTTTCTTATGATAAACAAAGATTTCTTGAGGGTACACGGGAATTTCATCTAGTCACTTTCAGCATGCTGGCTTAATTCGTGTTCGGTACTTTGATAATTTGATATGTGGGTGGACCGGTGCTTAGGTGTTGTTCTTACTTAAACAAACCTCCTACTTATGATTAACCCTCTCGCAAGCATCCGCAACTACGAGAAAAGTATTAAGAAAAAAATCTAACCATAGCATGAAACTTTTGGATCCAATTGGTCCCTTACGGAATAGCGCATAAACTAGGGTTTAAGCTTTTGTCACTCTCGCAACCCACCATCTAATAGCTACTCCACAATGCATTCCCTTAGGCCCAAAATATGGTGAAGTGTCATGTAGTTGACGTTCACATGACACCACTAAGAGAATGTCAACATACATATCATCAAAATATCGAACACATATCAAGTTCACATGATTACTTGCAACATGATTTCTCCCGTGACCTCAAGAGCGAAAGTAACTACTCACAAATGATAAACATGCTCAAGATCAGAGGGGTATTAAATAGCATAATGGATCTGAACATATAATCTTCCACCAAATAAACCACATAGTAATCAACTACAAGATGTAATCAACACTACTAGTCACCCACAAGCACCAATCTATAGTTTTGATACAAAGATTGAACACAATAGATGAACTAGGGTTTGAGAGGAGTTGGTGCTGTGAAGATGTTGATGAAGATAGCCCTCCCCAAGATGGGAGAGTTGTTGGTGATGATGATGACGATGATTTCCCCCTCCGGGAGGGAAGTTCCCCCGGGGGGATCGCTCCGCCGGAGGGCAAAAGTGCTCCTGCCCAAGTTCCGCCTCGAGGCGGCGGCTCTTTGTCCCGAATGTCCTCCTTTGATTTTTTCTAGGTCAAAATGACTTATATAATAGAAGATGGGCACCGGAGGTGGGCCGAGGAGGGCAACACCCACCAAGGCGCGCCTGGGCCTCCTGGCACGCCCAGGTGGGTTGTGCCCACCTGGTGGCCCTCCTCTGGTACTTATTTGCCCCAATATTTATTAAATATTCCATAAAAATTCCTCGGAAAGTTTTAGCTCATTTGGAGTTGTGCAGAATAGGTAGCCTGACGTAGCTTTTTCAGGTCCAGATTTCTAGCTGCCGAGATTCTCCCCCTTGGTGCATACCTTGCATATTATGAGGGAAAAGGCATTAGAATTACTCCAAAAAGCATTATTATACAATAAAAGAACATAAATAACAGTAGGAAAACATGATGTAAAATGGACATATCAACTCCCCCAAGCTTAGACCTCGCTTATCCTCAAGCGAAAACCGAAATCGAAAAACATGTCCACATGCTTAGAGAGAGATGTGTCGATAAAAACAAAAATACGAACATAGCAGCATTATGTGACTTATTATAACAACAACAAACTTTGATATAAAACTTTTATCATAGAATTCTCATGAACAAGTGATAATTCATCACAACATTGAAGTATAAAGCATAAACTCTATTGGAAACCGACAAACTATGTTCTTAGTCAACTTTGCAACTACAATTCATCATCTTTTCAGGAAGGGTCACGTATCGGAGCCTTTAGGCAAGTCCATATACTCAACCATCATTTAGTCTTCTATGATTGCTAACACTCATCGCATATAGAACTCCGGTTTGCAAAAAGAATCAAATCAAACGAAGCAACAAAACTCAAACGGCGAAAGAAATGGGCTTCATTTTACTAACCTAAGTCAAATTTTACAGTAACAAAAACTTGTTTGAGTTGGTTAAGAGGAAAGAGGGTTTCGAGATGAAACTCTAGGTGCTTGAATCGCCTGATTCCGATAAACGAGCGAAAAGTTATACTAGAACGAAAATCGGATCAGAAATCGTGATCAGAAATAATCGCGGAAAAATCCGGGAAAAAGAAAAACAGACGAACATGCCAACGAACGAACGTTCGCTGTCTGCGGCTAAACGACGAAAACCGTTCATTAAAATGAACATACGGACGAACGTCCCCTAAATAAACTAAACCGGGAAAAAAATGAAACTGATTTAATAATAAAAAGACAACCGTGTTTTTTTAAAACCGGACGGTTAATCGGCGAAAACCGGTGGCGGATCCGGCGACTACCTCCGGCGAGGGCGGCGGCGGTCGGCGGTGACGGCTGCGTGGTCCGGCGGGTGACGGCGGATGGCAGCAGCGGCAGCGCGGGCGGAGGTGGAGGCGGCGGCGGGGCTAGGGTTTGGACGCGGGTGGGCTGGGGTGGGCTCGGGAGCCTATTTAAAGGGGGCGAGCCAGGGGAGTCCTGGCCGAATATGGCCCGAGGTCGGTTCGCGTTTTTTTAAATAATTTCGCGCGGAAAAACAATTAAAAGAAATACTAAACGATCTCCAAAAATCCCGATATAAATTTTCGCCGTCCTCTAAAATCAAGCCGGACAAGATGAACATTTATTTGGGGCCTAAATGCAATTTTGAAAAACACGCATTTTTTCTAATTCAAATAAAATAGCGATAAAACTCCAAAATAAAATCTTATTTGATTTTATTATTAAATCCTAAATATTTCTTTATTTTGGGAAAGTCATTTTATTCTCTCTCTCTTATCTTTCTAATTGAAATATTTGAAGATAAAATAATTAGAATCGAATGATCCTATTTTTCAGAATTTGAGAAAATTCAAATATGAAAATAACGAAATCCCCAACTCTCTCCGTGGGTCCTTGAGTTGCGTATAATTTCTAGGATCAAGCCAAAATGCAATAAAATATGATATGCAAAGATGATCTAATGTATAACATTCCAAATTGAAAATTTGGGATGTTACAAACCTACGCCTCTTAAGATGAATCTCGTCCTCGAGATTCGGGTTGGCTAGAAAATAGGTGAGGGTGGTCCTTCAGTAGATCTTCCTCTCGCTCCGAGGTGGCTTCATCCTCGGTATGGTGGCTCCACTGAACTTTGCAAAACTTGATGACCTTGCCGTGGGTGACTCAGTTGGCATAGTCGAGAATCTTGACTGGTTTCTCCTCGTAAGTCAAATCACTATCCAACTGAATTGCTTCCACTGGCACTATATCTCTCAGCGGTATATCAGCCATCTCTGCATGGCACTTCTTCAACTGGGAAACGTGAAACACATCGTGAACTCCTGAAAATCCTTCGGGCAATTCCAACTTGTAGGCAACTTCTCCCATACGCTCTAAAACTTTGTATGGTCCTACAAAATGTGGCGCTAACTTTCCCTTAACTCCAAAATGCTTAACTCCTCGAAGTGGAGATACACGAAGATAAACTCTGTCTCCGACTTTGTAAACTGTCTCCTTACATTTAGAATCTGCATAGCTCTTCTGCCTGGACTGGGCTACCTTGAGCATATCGTGAATCAACTTCACCTTCTGTTCAGACTCTTTAATCAAATCTGGTCCAAACAACCGGCGGTCTCCAACTTCATCCCATAACAACGGTGTCCTGCACCTCCTTTCGTACAAAGCTGTGAAAGGGGCCATCTTCAAACTGGATTGATAACTGTTGTTGTAAGAGAACCACGCATATGGCAAATTTTCATCCCAACTAGATCCATAATCTAGCGCACAAGCTCTCAGCATGTCCTTTAGAATCTGATTGACTCTCTCGGTCTGTCCATCTGTCTACGGATGAAAGGCTGTACTGAACTCTAGCATGGTACCCAAAGTTCGTGTAAGTGGTCTCTGGGTCATGTATATCTGGGTAAACTGGGTTCCTCTATCTGATACAATACTCCTCGGAACTCCATGCAGACATACGATCCTGGTCATGTATATCTTTGCCAACTTAGCACTGGTGTAAGTGGTCTTCACTGGGATGAAATGAGCTACCTTCGTGAAACGATCGACTACAACCCATATCAAGTCATAGCCTGAATGAGTCCTGGGCAATCCCGTGATAAAATCCATGCCTAGCTTATCCCACTTCCATTCGGGTATCGGCAGTGGCTGTAGCAATCCTGCTAGCTTCTAATGCTCTACCTTCACTCTCTGACATACATCACATACTGCTACATACTCTGCAATATCCTTCTTCATTCCGGTCCACCAGAAAATGTCCTTCAAATACAAATACATCTTGGTATTTCCTGGGTGAATCGAATACGGTGAATCATGGGCCTCTTGTAGAATCAACTTTCTGATCTCCGGGTCGTTAGGCACATAAATGCGGTCCTCAAACCATAAGGTATCGTGCTCATCCTCACGGAAACCTTTAGCTTTTCATTTGCTCATCTTCTCCTTTATCTCGGCAATCTCCTTGTCAGTCTTCTGAGCTTCTCTGATCTTATCCATCAAAGTAGACTGAATCTCCAATGCTGCTACATAGCCTCTTGGAACTATCTCCAAACATAGCTCGCAAAGATCCTCGGCTAACTCCTTTGGTAACTCTCCGGTCATGAGTGTGTTGACATAGCTCTTGCGCCTCAACGCATCGGCTACTACGTTAGCCTTTCCGGGGTGATAATGCAATCTCATATCATAATCCTTGATGAGCTCCAACCATCTCCTTTGCCTGACATTCAACTCCTTCTGCGTGAAAATGTACTTCAAACTCTTGTGATCCGTGTACACTTCACAATGGTTTCCGATGAGAAAATGTCTCCACGTCTTCAATGCATGCACTATGGCTGCTAACTCCAAATCATGTGTAGCATAATTCAACTCATGGGGCTTAAGCTGTCGTGAGGCGTAAGAAACAACTCTTCCCTCCTGCATAAGCACTGCTCCAAGTCCTCGACGAGAAGCGTCGCAATATACTTCATAATCCTTGCGCTGATCTGGCAGAATCAACATTGGTGATGTAACCAAACGTTTCTTCAACTCCTAGAAACTGGCCTCACATTCCTCAGTCCATTTGAACTTGGTGTCCTTATTCAACAACCCCGTCATGGGCTTTGCAATCTTCGAGAAATTCTCAATGAACCTCCGGTAGTATCCTGCGAGTCCAAGAAAACTCCGGATCTCTCCAACTGTTGTTGGGGCTTCCCAATTTGTCACAGCGACAACTTTGGTGGGGTGCGTTAGTCATGTTCATGAAACTCCATAAACATCTTGTTCATCATGTTCATGAAATAGGCAGGTGCGTTAGTCAGACCAAATGACATAACGGTATACTCATATAGCCCATACCTGGTGGTAAAAGCCATCTTAGGTATATCCTGCTCTCGAATCTTTAACTGGTGGTATCCTGATCGCAGATCGATCTTGGAAAATACCTTAGCTCCTTGCATTTGGTCAAACAAATCATTGATCATCGGCAGAGGGTACTTGTTCTTGATTGTCACTTCATTCAATCCTCGATAATCAACAACCATCCTCAATGATCCATCCTTGTTCTCCACTAGAAGCACTGGCGATCCCCAAGGTGAAGAACTTGGGCGAATATAGACTTTATCCAGTAACTCCTTGATCTACTTCTTAATTTCCTACAAATCCTTTGCGGGCATCTTGTACGGTCTCTTTGATATTGGTCCTGTGCCTGGCAAAAGCTCGATCAAAAACTCAATTCTCTATCCGGTGGCATGCCTGGCAACTCCTCTGGAAATCCTTCAGGAAAATCCTTCACCATTGGTACTTCCTCTTGTAGAACTCCTGATAAGGAATTTACTTGAGTCCTCTTAGGCACATGCCGGGATACATACTTGATCCTTCTTCCTTCTGGCGTGGTAAGCAAAATCGACTTACTGGCGCATTCAATGTTCCCTCCATACTTCGATAACCAATCCATGCCTAGTATCACATCTAGTCCTTGTGATTCCAATACAATTAGGTCCGAGGGAAACACATAGTTACCAATCCTTAATGATAACCGATCACACCATAGACTAGCCATATACTCTGCTCCTGTTGAGGTTACTAACATGGGTGACCTAAGTGCTTGGGTTGGCAGTTTATACTTATCCACAAACCCCCCTGATATGTATGAACGCGATGCACCAGTATCAAAAAGAATGATTGCAGTAAATGACTTAACCAAAAACTTACCTATTACTGCATGTGGCTGGGCTTCAACCTACTCCACGCTAACGTGGTTCACCTGTCCTTTGCTGAAATGGTTAGGCTTCTTCCCAGAGCTTCCATTGCCATTTCCATTCTTCGCTTTAGGACATTCAGTGGCATAATGTCCATTCTTCTGGCATTTGTAACAGGTGATGTGGCTCAAATCCCTTTTGGCTGGTGTTGAGGGGTTGGTACGGTTCTGGCCGTTGCTTCCTCCATTCCCTTTACCATTCTTGGGGCCACTATGGTTGTGCGAACTACCTCCTCCATGGGTATGCTGAAAATGTCCTCCTGAGTTCGGGTCCAAACAACCGGCGGTCTCCAACTTCATCCCATAACAACGGTGTCCTGCACCTCCTTTCGTACAAAGCTGTGAAAGGGGCCATCTTCAAACTGGATTGATAACTGTTGTTGTAAGAGAACTACGCATATGGCAAATTTTCATCCCAACTAGATCCATAATCTAGCGCACAAGCTCTCGGCATGTCCTTTAGAATCTGATTGACTCTCTCGGTCTGTCCATCTGTCTACGGATGAAAGGCTGTACTGAACTCTAGCATGGTACCCAAAGTTCGTGTAAGTGGTCTCTGGGTCATGTATATCTGGGTAAACTGGGTTCCTCTATCTGATACAATACTCCTCGGAACTCCATGCAGACATACGATCCTGGTCATGTATATCTTTGCCAACTTAGCACTGGTGTAAGTGGTCTTCACTGGGATGAAATGAGCTACCTTCGTGAAACGATCGACTACAACCCATATCAAGTCATAGCCTGAATGAGTCCTGGGCAATCCCGTGATAAAATCCATGCCTAGCTTATCCCACTTCCATTCGGGTATCGGCAGTGGCTGTAGCAATCCTGCTAGCTTCTAATGCTCTACCTTCACTCTCTGACATACATCACATACTGCTACATACTCTGCAATATCCTTCTTCATTCCGGTCCACCAGAAAGTGTCCTTCAAATACAAATACATCTTGGTATTTCCTGGGTGAATCGAATACGGTGAATCATGGGCCTCTTGTAGAATTAACTTTCTGATCTCTGGGTCGTTAGGCACATAAACGCGGTCCTCAAACCATAAGGTATCGTGCTCATCCTCACGAAAACCTTTAGCTTTTCATTTGCTCATCTTCTCCTTTATCTCGGCAATCTCCTTGTCAGTCTTCTGAGCTTCTCTGATCTTATCCATCAAAGTAGACTGAATCTCCAGTGCTGCTACATAGCCTCTCGGAACTATCTCCAAACATAGCTCGCAAAGATCCTCGGCTAACTCCTTCGGTAACTCTCCGGTCATGAGTGTGTTGACATAGCTCTTGCGGCTCAACGCATCGGCTACTACGTTAGCCTTTCCGGGGTGATGATGCAATCTCATATCATAATCCTTGATGAGCTCGAACCATCTCCTTTGCCTGACATTCAACTCCTTCTGCATGAAAATGTACTTCAAACTCTTGTGATCCGTGTACACTTCACAATGGTTTCCGATGAGAAAATGTCTCCACATCTTCAATGCATGCACTACGGCTGCTAACTCCAAATCATGCGTAGCATAATTCAACTCATGGGGCTTAAGCTGTCGTGAGGCGTAAGAAACAACTCTTCCCTCCTGCATAGCACTGCTCCAAGTCCTCGACGAGAAGCGTCGCAATATACTTCATAATCCTTGCACTGATCTGGCAGAATCAACATTGGTGATGTAACCAAACGTTTCTTCAACTCCTAGAAACTGGCCTCACATTCCTCAGTCCATTTGAACTTGGTGTCCTTATTCAACAACCCCGTCATGGGCTTTGCAATCTTCGAGAAATTCTCAATGAACCTCCGGTAGTATCCTGCGAGTCCAAGAAAACTCCGGATCTCTCCAACTGTTGTTGGGGCTTCCCAATTTGTCACAGCGACAACTTTGGTGGGGTCTACTGCTATTCCTTCTCCGGATATAACATGTCCAAGGAATCCAACTTCCTTCAACCAAAACTCACATTTGCTGAACTTGGCGTATAACTGATGTTCTCTGAGCTTCCCAAGTACCAAACGCAAATGCTCCTTATGCTCCTCTTCATTCTTGGAGTAGACCAAAATATCATCAATGAACACCACGGCAAACTTATCCAGAAACTCCATAAACACCTTGTTCATCATGTTCATGAAATAGGCAGGTGCGTTAGTCAGACCAAATGACATAACGGTATACTCATATAGCCCATACCTGGTGGTAAAAGCCGTCTTAGGTATATCCTTGAATGCGCTAGTTATCGACTAGAGGGGGGGTGAATAGGCAATTTTTATCAAAGTCTTCAAAACATGGAAGTTTCAAAGACAAACAATAGAAATGACCTAATTGATATGCAGCGGAAGATAAACTACAACAGGCAAGCCATAGTCAAGTATGCAATAGCGTTAACGTACGAAGACTAATAGCAGCTAGGTAGTAGGATCAGGATGGAAGATAGTATGAAGCCAATCAACAATAGTAGTCAAGCAATGAAGTCAATCAGATAAGACAGATAAGCAACGACTTCATGAAGACAAACTCAAAGTAAAGGAGGGAAGAGATAGAACCAGTCACTTGTTGAAGACACAGGATTTGTTGGACCAGTTCCAGTTGCTGTGACAACTATACGTCTCGTTAGGGAGGCTGAGATTCAACTCAGAAGACCGTGTCTTCACCTTATTCCCCTTGAGCTAAGGACACTTAGTCCTCGCCCAATCACTCTGGTAAGTCTTCAAGGTAGACTTCCGAACCTTCACAGACTTCGTTCACCCAGCAATCCACAATGACTCTTGGATGCTCAGAACGCGACGCCTAACCGGCTGGAGGATACACATTCCTCAAGTGTAATAAGTCTTCAGGTCACATAGACAGAAAGACTTCAGTGATGCCTAACACTCTTTGGCTCTGGGTGTTTGGGCTTTGTCCTCGCAAGGATTTCTCTCTCAAAGGCTTCGAGGTGGGTTGCTCTCAAAATGACAAAAGCCTTAAACTAACTCTGGCAGCCACCAATTTATGGTGTAGGGGGTGGGCTATTTATAGCCAAAAGGCAACCCGACCTGATTTGTCTGAAATGACCCTGGGTCACTAAGGAACTGACACGTGTTCCAACGGTCAGATTTCAAACACTCGCGGCAACTTTACTTGGGCTACAAGCAAAGCTGACTCATCCAGCTCTGGATAAGATTTGCTCTCATTGTCTTCGCTCGAAGACATAGGATTTGGGTTGAGCATCACTTTAGTCACTCTGACTTAGTTCACTTGGACCCCACTTAACAGTACGGTGGTTCCTATGACTCAACAAAGAAGAAAAGGAAACAGCGAAACCACACAGTCTTCGCGCTCCATAGTCTTCACGCAATGTCTTCTCATGTCATAGTCTTCAATATGAATATCTTCTCATACCACCATTGTCTTCAATGTCTTCATACATTTTTAGGGGTCATCTCCGGTAGATTAACCGAATCAATGAGGGACACTACCTGCGTTATCCTGCAATTCTCACAAACGCATTAGTCCCTCAACCAACTTTGTCGTCAATACTCCAAAACCAACTAGGGGTGGCACTAGATGCACTTACAATCTCCCCCTTTTTGGTGATTGATGACAAACTGGTTGAAGTTTTCAACGGGAAAGAAGTATGTGAAATTGTAAAGGATAGCGTATTGTCTTCATAAGTGGCAAGGGCTCCCCCTGAAGATGTGCATATAAATAATTTGCTTTTGGAATGCAAATGCACATGGCAGGTTGTACTTGTGGAGATCCTCTTCAACTTATGAAGATAATTCATCATGCATAAAATGATACAGCTAAGAGAATGACATGCATAATGAAAAATGGACGTCTGCAGAATGATCTAAGTGCGGAAGTTATCATCGCACGTGGAAACACAAATAAGTAGCAGACGACCATCAAGTTTAAGTGTTACAACTCAAAGAACGAAGTGTATCAAAGGCAAGAGTTGTAAGCACTAGGCAAAAATGTAAAGCAACCGCCCTTATGAACCCACTTGAAGACTATCAAACTCATACGCTTCTCCCCCTTTTGTCAGTAATGACCAAAAAGGTTTGAAGACATAGAGCATCTACTCGTCCTCAGGAGGAGTAGTTGAAGCAGCAGGGTTGTCGTTGTCGTTTGGTGGTGCAGACGAACTTGGTGCAGTGTCGATGCGTGCAGTAGTAGGAGGTGGTGAAGTAGCATCATCTTCGTCATCGATTACTCTGGCATTGACAGTTGCCGCGGAGGAAGAATATTCAGAGTCTTCAAGAGATGGAGTTCTTCGTAGGACATCATTCCATGGAGGAGTGGAGTCAAACTTGAATCTTTGTGCATCGGCATTGAAGGAGTGGCACGATGAGGCAGATTGAAGGAGTGGACACCTTCAATGGGTTGAGTGAAGCTTTGGTGCTCGGCATTCTGAAGACAAAGAGGCTTCTTGGCAGGGTCAGAGTATATGGCTTCAACTGACATATCAACCTCTGGTAAAAAGATCAGATGATTCCGAGCAGATGGTTGATAGTTGACAGATGAGTGTCGCTTGATAAGGCGCATGACCCATGGAGCATAAAACTTCAGACCAAACAGATCAGATCCAGAAGCAGCAAGTTGCCTGATGAAGAATTCTTGAGTATTGAAGCTGATGCCATTGAGAATGTAGAAGACCAAAGTCTTCATAGCTCCTTCAAGCTTGGCCGCTGATGAATGTCCTTTGATAGGCCATAGAGTTCGCCTGATAATATGATATATTGTGCGTGGCAGATACTCAAGGTCTTCAACAAAGAACTCCGTTGGATATTCAGCGTCAGATGGCTAGGGCTTCATAATGCTCAACATCTGGCTCATGTTGGGTTCTGGCTTATGGAAGATGCTCTCCAATGCATTGCGGTGTAGCTGACAATCAGGCTCATATAGCTCGCCAGGAGTGGCTAGCCCTGTAAGCTCAATGATGTCAAGAGCTTTGGCTTCATGATGAACGTTTCCGGTCATCCATTCGAGGACCCATGTCTTGATATCTCTGTTATAGCCGCGAATGTGTAGAGTAGCATAGAATTGAAGCAATAGCTCTTCATTCCAATGTTCTTTGTCTGTGACAAAGCTGAGCAGACCAGCATCATGAAAGCAGTCAAGTGCTTCTTCTAAGCAGGGCAGTCCAGCAATGGCTTCATGTCGAGGCGCATATGAGGGAAAATGCGCCCTTGATCATACAGAACACAGGAGTAATAGCTTCTCTGCTGATAGCTCCAGAACCGATCTGATGATATCCTTAGCTTCGTGTAGGGGTTCTCTGAGCTGTCAAAGAATGTGTTGTGGCTTTTGAAGCCATTTGCATTGAAGGACCCGACAGATGTGGCAGTACCAGGAAACCTTGGCAGTCTTGGCTTGGGCTTCTGGACCTGAGGCCTATGCTCAATGTGATAGTCAAATTGAGGACCAGAGACAATAGACGGAGGGACCAGAATGGGCCATCTTACTGTGATTAGCTCGCCATGGTTGTATGCTTGCTCGATTGTATAGGGCCTTGGTGGCGGAACAGGAGCAGTGGCAGCAACTGAGGCTTTAGGCTGCACAACAGGTGCTTCAGGAGCAGTTGCCTCATTGGTTTCAGGCACACTGTTTGGTTCAAGCTCCACATTAGCTTCAGTCATGACAACGTCATCGGCTTCATTGTCGTTGGTGGTGGCAGCTTCAACATTTTCAACCTCCTCTTGATGAACAGGAGGGTCAGGCACAGACACGTTCACTTCATGAACAGTTTCTTCAGGAATGGGGGGAGTATGGACACGTTCTTCTTGACGTTCTTCGTCGGCTGATGCAGCCGGATTGTCTTCAGCAACTGAGGCTTCAGACACGGAGACATTCACAACAGGAGTGACTTCTGAAAACACCTGACGTGCAACAAGTTGATGATGCACTTCTCCTTCTGGAACGCTCGGAAGAGGGACTTGAGGCCTTGGTCCTTTGCGAAGCCTTTATAGTACAGGCGACGCCTTTGGAGATGGAGTGGGCAGGTCCTCATCCTCTTCAACTTGTACGGATGGTGTGGTTTGTTGTTGTTGGGGAGTACTGGGGGAGTCTTGTTCTTGCGGGCAATCAGCCCATGAAGCATCCTGAGCAATTGGCGTCAGAGGATGACCAATGCTGATGATTTCGCTGTTCGTACGAACAGGCGATGATACCACATTATATTCAATTTCAGGAAGAACTTCATCATCTTCAACATTGTCATCTTGACCAATGTCTTCAGCAGCGGTGGGTTCAGCTGCTGGAATCTCTTCAGCTTTAGGAGCCTCTATGGAAGCAGGCTAATGAACAGTCATGCGAAGTTCTTGGGATGCAGATGCAGGACGAACCACTGAGATGGGTTCAACAACAAGGGGCTCTGTGGGAGCAGCCCGACTCTTCTTGATCTTGCGCTTCTTCTTGGAGGGAGCAGCTTCATAGGCTTCAGTATTCTTCCTCTTTCTGGCTTCAGCCTCGGCAGCCCTCGTCTTCTTCTGTTCTGAAGCGGTTGTGGTGACCTTTGGCTTCGAGCCAGTCATGCTTCTTGGGAAGATAATGCGAGGGGCTTCTTGGCTTGAAGGTGCAGGCTGGTCAGCAAGAAGCTTCTTCTTTTTCTTTGCAGCCATCCTGGGGTCAATGCCAGGACGGCCAAGTGACTTGCGCTTCTCAGCCTCATTGTAGGCAAGCACACACTTATCAGCCAAACTCTTCATGCGCTCACGAGAGCCTTGTGCTTCTTGGCGCTTCTTCAGAAAAGCTTCTTTAAGCTCATGCAGCATGACCTTTAAGTTTCTGACGTCTTGAACACTGAGCTTTGCCACATGCTTCTTGAATTGAGCCTTCTCATAATCAATTTTGTTCTTCAGCTCAACGATGCGCTGAGCAAGAGCTAGCTCAGAAGCAATGGCGCCATTGAAAGAGATGCTAAGGCCAATGGGAAGCTGCAAATCTTCAAAGCTTAGATTGGGGGTGTCGAACTACTCATCAATGAAGTTATGGATGATTGCCACGTCAAAGAGAGGCAAGTTGTTGAAGATCTCTGCTTCTTCCTTGCTCTTGATCAGTTGCTCAAGGGCATCATCAGCAAGATCTTCATCACTGGACAGATCAATGGGCTCTTCACGCAGAATAGCAGCAGGAGTCAGAGCCTGATCAGTACTCTTGACGATTTTCTTTTTCTTCTCCGTCTTCTTGGAGATGCGTGAAAAATCTTCAGACTGCACACTAGCTTCAGGAGGGGCAGTGGCCAGTGGCTTCACACGAGAAGCTTTTGGAGGTGCAGCTGATGATGAAGCCTTAATCTTCTTTGGCTTCTGCGGCCTTGGAGGAGGAGCTGGGGCTTCATCAGAATCAGCATCATTGTCAGAATGATCCACTTTGGCACCTTGTACCAAGATGTAGGAGCTGAGTCCATCAAGGTTTGAAAAGGGGCCAATTCTGTTTTCTTCAACTTCACGTGTGCCATCATCACGGGGAGCAGAGGGGCCAGGATTCAAGTCTAATCCCCATGACTTCTTGTTTTCCTTTGTCGAAGCCTTAGCATACTGAAAATTGCGCTTGAAGAGATTGTCGTCACGACACCAAAGCAATAATGATGGGTCGGCTTCTTCAGGCTGTGGCAACGGACCATGCAAGGATAGAAATCTTGTGCAATAGCTTCAACTCTGTTCTTGGGTTGAAGACCTCGATAGAGAATATCGCCCCAAGGACTCTTGATTGCATTCTTCTCTGCATATTCCTTGGTTACGAACTTGTACTTGAACCACTCTTCAGCCCAATAGCGTCAAATCCATTGGATTCGTGTCTTGCGCTGATGATATGTCTCTTCAGAATCTGTCTTGTAGAGCTCTGCTAGGTCATCAGGCAGATCTTTGGATGTTCCTTCTCGGCGCTGTCTGCCACCCTTCCTTGCTGATTTTTCTGCAGCCATGAACTTCAAACTGAATGGCTTCAATATGTTCAAAGGCTTCAGAGACTTTCGCTTGCTGGTCAAGCAGGAACTGGCTTCAGGAGAATTGATATGATGCTATAAGTATTCTGCAAATGAATGCAGACTATGAGAACCAAGGGATTCTCCCATGGACATGTACCTGTGACAGCATTAGAGATGCGAGGGAAGGGGAAGAGGTCATATGCATTCTCAGAAGATTTTGAAGATAAATCAGTTGAAGACATTGACCTCATGATGCGAAGACATTCACTTATATGTGGTGAGTTGGTTCCAGATTTGTACCAATCCGTGAATAAGTACAAGTGAGGAATCAAACTAGATAGGAAATCTAAGTGAATAGACTAGGCATTATGAGATGCAGACAGAATAGATTTAACATTGAGTAGGTAGAAACCACTTTCGGTAAATAGGATGAATCTATGAAGATCAAAAAGGTGGTAAAAATAGAGTTATAATTACCGCACGACGAACTGCTAGATGGGAAGAATAGGAGACCGAGCAGTTCAGCCCACCGTGCCCTAATTTGGCGACGGAGGACACCTACGGCGACGGCGGAGAGGACGATGTCCACGGCCGGCGTGGGGACAGCGTCGCAGAAGTCGCCGTAGCTAAGCGCTTCGTCGCCGGCGTCGTCGAGAGCTAGCGGTGGCGCCAGGGTTTTGACGAGATGGAGAGGTGGAAGAAGGATTTCTTGACCACAAAGGACACATATTTATAAGTAGGTGTGCGGCATAGCGCAATTACGCAGGTGCCCCTGTCTGTTCACATCCGTGGGACACGTGGCAAGCATGCAACATACTCAGAGTTGTCCCACGTTCCCACGCCCGCCAGGCATGCCAGAGAGTTGTTCCGGCTTCTCCGAATTTCAATAATAAGGATAAGTCATTTAAAACAAATTTAATGTTTGTCTCTTTGCCTTCTGCTGACTAGGACGCAGAGAAGACATTTGACAGTTTCAATAGAATGCATATGATTTGGACAGATAGAGTTTGAGATAGAAAGCATAGAGAGGTTAGGGTCCGATCACATTCACTTAGTTCAAAAGATTCAACTTGAAGACATAGCTATAAGTGAATGCTGTAGAGGATAGAACACTAGTATATATATATGCAATCAATTCACCATAGCGCAGAAAATCATGAAGATAAATTGAAACTGAAGACAAACCAAATGCGAAGTCTTTGCAAAAGTAATGCCATGAGTGAAACACTTCAAACAGAGAATTTTGGTGGTGGCGTTACCCACCGTATAGGAAGTATTAGACCCAGACACGGCGCACAATTATCGTGGCGCTCCAAAGTCAAATTCCATGTTAATGTATTCACACTCAGAGTGTAAGTCTTCATTGATTGAAGATATACATTACTTTGTGTGTTGCACATCTAAGTCATCAACATGCATAAGTGTTAGGATGTGTGCCTGATCACAGGACATTAGAGGATTCCAAGATATTTAGCTCACACCGTAACTTGCAAAACCTTTTCTCATCCAAGGGCTTTGTGAAGATATCTGCAAGTTGCTCTTCAGTGTTGACGTGAATGATATCGATATCTTTCTTCATGACATGATCTCTGAGAAAGTGATGACGAATTTCAATGTGCTTTGTCTTCGAGTGTTGGACTGGATTGTTGGCTATCTTGATGGCACTCTCGTTGTCGCAGAAGAGAGGTACTTGTTTCAGGTTGATGCCATAGTCCTTGAGAGTTTGCTTCATCCATAGAAGCTGAGCACAACAGGAACCAGCAGCAATGTATTCAGATTCAGCAGTTGAGAGTGATACACAGTTCTGCTTCTTTAAGACCAACAGACAAGTGATCGTCCAAGAAAATGACATGTGCCTGATGTAGACTTGCGATCCACCTTGTCACCAGCATAATCAACATCCGAGAATCCAACCAAATCAAATTTTGAGCCCTTGGGATACCATAATCTGAGTGTTGGGGTGTAAGCCAAATATCGAAGAATTCGCTTCACAGCTAAGTGATGCGATTCCTTTGGTGCCGCTTGGAATCGAGCACACATGCAAACACTAAGCATAATATCTGGCCTAGATGCACATAGATAAAGTAAAGAACCAATCATGGAGCGGTATACCTTTTGATCGAACTCTTTACCATTGTTGTCAGGACCAAGGTGGTGTTTGGCTGGCATTGGCGTCGTATAACCTTTGCAGTCTTCCATTCCAAACTTCTTCAGACAATCTTTGAGGTATTTTTATTGAGCTATGAAGATGCCATTGCTTTGCTGACGAATTTGAAGACCAAGGAAGAACTTCAGTTCTCCCGTCATGGACATCTGATATTGCTCTTGCATCATGTATCCATACTCATCACTATACTTCTGGTTGGTGCAGCCGAAGATAATGTCATCCACATATATTTGGCACACAAACAGTTCGCCATCATATGTCTTCGTGAAGAGTGTGGGATCGAGGGATCCTGGTTTGAAGCCTTTGCTCTTCAGGAAGTCTTTGATCGTATCATACCATGCGCGAGGAGCTTGTTTGAGGCCATACAGTGCTTTGTTTAGCTTGTACACCATATCAGGATGTTTTGGATCTTCAAAGCCAGGTGGTTGAGCAACATACACTTCTTCTTCAATCTTGCCATTGAGGAAAGCACTTTTCACATCCATTTGATATAGCAGGATGTTGTGATGATTAGCATAGGCTAGCAGTATGCGAATAGCTTCAAGCCTAGCAACAGGAGCAAATGTTTCATCGAAGTCAATTCCTTCAACTTGAGTATATCCTTGTGCCACAAGACGTGCTTTGTTTCTGACGACTTGACCATGCTCATCTTGCTTGTTTCGATATATCCATTTCGTTCCAATAATGTTATGCTTGCGAGGGTCAGGTCGCTTGACAAGTTCCCAAACATTATTCAGCTTGAACTGTTGAAGTTCTTCTTGCATGGCTTGAATCCATTCAGGTTCCATAAAAGCTTCAGCAACTTTCTTAGGTTCAGATATTGATACAAATGAAAAATGCCCATAGAAATTTGCTAACTGTGTTGCTCTTGATCGAGTAAGGGGACCAGGTGTGTTGATGCTATCAATTATCTTCTCAATTTGTACTTCATTTGCAACACGAGGATGAACTGGACGAAGACCTTGCTCATGCTGATCATTGTCATCATTGGAATGATTGTCTTCGGTCTGAGCATTGTCTTCAGGTTGGTTTGGTGCAGAAATGATAAGTTCCTCTTCAGGCTGTGCTTCAGAGGGCATGATTTCACCAGTTCCCTTCAGCTTGATAGATTCACTGGAAGGAGCTTTATCTAGTGTGCTTGGCAGGAGCTCTCGTTGTGAACCATTGGTTTCATCAAATTGCACATCCACTGTTTCAACAATTTTGTAGTGGAAGAGGTTGAAGACTCTGTAGGAGTGTGAATCCTTTCCATAGCCAAGCATGAAGCCTTCGTGAGCTTTGGGTTCAAATTTTGACTTGTGATGGGGATCCTTGATCCAGCACCTAGCACCAAAGACTCTGAAGTAGCTGACATTTGGCTTCTTGCTAGTAAGGAGCTCATAGGATGTTTTGCCCAGAAGCTTGTGGATGTAAACACGGTTGATGATGTGACATGCAGTATCAATAGCTTCAGGCCAGAACTTTCTTGGTGTCTTGTACTCATCGAGCATTGTTCGAGCCATCTCAATGAGGGTTCTATTCTTGCACTCAACAATGCCATTTTGCTGAGGTGTGTAAGGAGCAGAAAATTCATGAGTGATTCCCATTGTATCCAGATAAAGATCAAGCCCGGTGTTCTTGAATTCAGTGCCGTTATCACTTCTGATATGCTTGATCTTGACGCCATAATTGTTCATTGCTCGATTGGCGAATCGTCTGAAGACATCTTGTTCTTCAGTCTTGTAGAGAATTATGTGCACCCATGTATATCTCGAGTGGTCATCAACAATGACGAAGTCATAGAGACACGCTGTTGTTGTCAGGGTGGAGTAGTGAGTAGGGCCAAATAAGTCCATGTGCAACAGCTCAAAGGGTTGAGATGTCGTCATGATTGTCTTCGAGGGGTGCTTGGCCCTCGTCATCTTCCCAGCTTCGCAAGCACCACACAAATGATCTTTCTTGAACTTGACACCTTCGATGCCTATGACATGCTTCTTCTTGATGAGAGTGTGTAAGTTCCTCATGCCAGCATGCCCCAGCCTTCGATGCCAAAGCCAACATTCTGAAGGTTTTGCAAGAAGACATACGGCAAGCTATGGACCTGCTGAGAAATCTACCATGTATAGATCACCTTTCCTATACCCTTCAAAGACTAGAGACTTGTCAGATTCCATTAGTACAAGGCAACGATATTTTCCAAATATCACAATCATGTTTAAGTCACAAAGCATTGAGACAGACATTAAGTTGAATCCAAGGGATTCAACAAGCATCACTTTATCCATGTGTTGATCCTTTGAGATTGCAACTCTACCTAGACCCAATACCTTGCCTTTACCAGTGTCAGCAAATGTGATTTGACTCTTGTCGGATGGACGTAAGGTTGAGTCCATGAGAAGACTTCGATCACCAGTCATATGATTAGTGCATCCACTGTCAATAATCCATTCTGAAGCTTTTGGTGGCATGCCCTACAGTGCAGTTAGGAGGATAGGCTTCACAAGGTATGTTGTGAAGCATAAGCAGTTGATGCACACTTGGATTATCACAACATAGATGAAAGTTAGCACACAGTATGACAGGTAAGCGATTCATATGTGGAATACATAGTAAGTCATTTTATCATGCGTCCCTTTGTGTTTTAGGTCCCCAGCAATTATATCAAACGCCTTTGATTGCTGGCTGGTGACCATGTTCTGCAAAAGAGAGTTAGTTCTTCTTCACCACCCACATCTTCAGGGGTGGCTTAGAAGCAATGAGTCTAAGTGCAGCATCTGAGAATTTCGGCTTTGAAGCCCTAGCAAATAGTCTTGCAGGAGATGAATGATACTCATGTGAATAAGCAGAAAAGTCCTTAGTTCTATGAACATAGCGGTTTGAAGACACACGCTCATACTCATGAGTCTGAGTATGATTTCCCTGCAAAACATTGGCGTTAGGGTGGCTCAGGTGAGTCCTGTGTTCGTATGAAGCCGTTGGACCATATGATGCCTTTGGTATGGGGTTTGTCTTCTTCCCTGGTGGTGTCATGATGACATTCACTGGAAGATTCTCAAGGCAGCTTTTGGGAACCCAGATCTTCTTCATAGGAGGTCAATTCCTGCAGTTAGTACCAATATACCTGGCAAACACTTCACCATTCTGATTTTTGAACAGTTTATAGTTTGCATCAAAGGATTCATCAATGATAATAGGATTAGCACAGGTAAAGCCAGATAAAGTGGATGGATCCACTAAAGGTTCCTTTGCAGCAACCCATGTGGTTTTGGGATACTGCTCAGGCTTCCAGTAGGAACCATCCGCATTCATTTTCCTCTTGAACCTAACACCCTCTTTCCTAGGGTTTTGGTTCAGAATTTGCTTTTTGAGGACATCGCAAAGTGTCTGATGCCCTTTCAGACTTTTGTACATCCCTGTTTCAAGCAATGTCTTCAACCTAGCATTTTCATCAACAATAGCAGTGGTATCCTCAGAAGAGGGGTTAGTTACCACATCAGTAGTTGAAGACAAAGCAATAGTAGCAGCAGTGGAACATTCAGCAACAGAGGCAGCGTTATCACGCTCAATGCATTTTAAGCATGGTGGTTCAAATCCATCCTGAGCGGGACTGATCTGTTGAGCGCGAAATGACTCATTCTCTTTTTGAAGATCTTCATGAGTCGCTTTCAATTTCTCAAGCTCTTGCTTTCTTTGAAGATAATCATAGGAGAGCTTTTCATAAGTGGTTGAGAGCGTCTCATGAAGCCTTTCAAGTTCTTGATACTTAGCATGAAGATTTTTTATGTCTTCAACTAAGGACTGTGAACGTGTCATTTCCGCGTCCAACAGGTCATCACTTTTGTCTAACAGTTTTTGAGTATGTTCCATAGCCCTTTGTTGTTCAGTAGCAATTTTAGCAAGTGTTTTGTAGCTGGGTTTAGATTCACAATCAGAGTCATCTCCACTTGATGTTTGAAAGTAAGCATCACGCGATTTTACCTTGGCACCGCGTGCCATGAAGCAGTAGGTGGGAGCACGATCGTCCTTGTCATCATCAGCGTTGGTGTGGGAGTCATTGTCTTCAGTGTTGAAGATGGACTTTGCAACGTAGGCTGTGGCTAGAGCCAGACTTGCAACGCCAGAGTCGGACTCAGCTTCAGATTCCACCTCTGCCTCCTCATACGCAGACTCCTCCTCTGAATCCATTTCCTTGCCAACAAAAGCATGAGCCTTGCCAGATGAGCTCTTCTTATGAGATGAGGACTTTGATGTGGACTTGGAAGAAGACTTTGATGCTTTCTTCTTCTTCTTGTCATCAGAGTCATATTCCTTGCTCTTCTTCTTCTTCTTCTCGTTGTCCCACTGAGGACACTCAGAGATGTAGTGCCTAGGCTTCTTACACTTGTGACATGTTCTCTTCTTGTTGTCTTGAGTGGAAACTTCATCATTTCTTGAACTGGATCGTGAAGACTTTCTGAAGCCCTTCTTCTTGGTGAATTTCTGGAACTTCTTCACAAGCATAGCAAGCTCCCTTCCAATGTCTTCAGGATCATCAGAACCGCAGTCAGATTCTTCTTCTTCAGATGAGGAAACAACTTTTGCCTTCAAAGCACGAGTTCGGCCATAGTTGGGGCCATAGATATCTCTTTTCTCAGAAAGCTGGAACTCATGTGTGTTGAGCCTCTCAAGTATATCAGACGGATCGAGAGTCTTGAAGTCAGGACGTTCTTGTATCATGAGGACAAGTGTGTCAAAGGAGCTGTCAAGGGATCTCAGCAGCATCTTGACGATTTCATGCTTGGTGATCTCAGTGGTGCCGAGAGCCTGAAGCTCATTTGTGATGTCGGTGAGGTGATCAAACGTGAGCTGGACATTTTCATTGTCGTTTCTCTTGAAGCGGTTGAAGATATTGCGAAGAACACTGATCCTCTAATCTTTCTATGTAGAGACGCCTTCATTGACCTTGGACAGCCAGTCCCAGACTAGCTTTAACGTTTCCAGAGCACTCACACGGCCATACTGTCCTTTTGTCAGATGACCACAAATGATGTTCTTTGCAGTCGAGTCCAGTTGAATGAACTTCTTGACATCAGTAGGGGTGACACCTTCACCAGTTTTGGGAACGCCATTCTTGACGACATACCAGAGGTCGACATCAATGGCTTCAAGATGCATGCGCATCTTATTCTTCCAGTAGGGATATTCAGTTCCACCGAACACGGGGTAGGCAGCGGAGACTTTGATTATCCCTGCAGTCAACATAGCTAAACTCCAGGTGGTTAAACCGAATCACACAGAACAAGGGAGTACCTTGCTCTGATACCAATTGAAAGTTCTAGTTATTGACTAGAGGGGGGGGGGGTGAATAGGCGATTTTTATCAAAGTCTTCAAAACGTGGAAGTTTCGAAGACAAACAATAGAAATGACCTAATTGGTATGCAGCGGAAGATAAACTACAACAAGCATGCCATAGTCAAGTATGCAATAGCATTAATGTACGAAGACTAATAGCAGCTAGGTAGTAGGATCAGGATGGAAGATAGTATGAAGCCAATCAACAATAGTAGTCAAGCAATGAAGTCAATTAGATAAGATAGATAAGCAACGACTTCACGAAGACAAACTCAAAGTAAAGGAGGGAAGAGATAGAACCAGTCACTTGTTGAAGACACAGGATTTGTTGGACCAGTTCCAGTTGCTGTGACAACTGTACGTCTGGTTAGGGAGGCTGAGATTCAACTCAGAATACGTGTCTTCACCTTATTCCCCTTGAGCTAAGGACACTTAGTCCTCGCCCAATCACTCTAGTAAGTCTTCAAGGTAGACTTCCGAACCTTCACAGACTCCGTTCACCCGGCAATCCACAATGACTCTTGGATGCTCAGAACGCGACGCCTAACCGGCTGGAGGATACACAATCCTCAAGTGTAACAAGTCTTCAGGTCACACAAATAGAAAGACTTCAGTGATGCCTAACACTCTTTGGCTCTGGGTGTTTGGGCTTTGTCCTCACAAGGATTTCTCTCTCAAAGGCTTCGAGGTGGGTTGCTCTCAAAACGACAAAAGCCGTAAACTAACTCTGAGCAGCCACCAATTTATGGTGTAGGGGGTGGGCTATTTATAGCCACAAGGCAACCCGACCTGATTTATCTGAAATGACCCTGGGTCACTAAGGAACTGACATGTGTTCCAACGGTCAGATTTCAAACACTCACGGCAACTTTACTTGGGCTACAAGCAAAGCTGACTCATCCAGCTCTGGATAAGATTTGCTCTCATTGTCTTTGCTCGAAGGCATAGGATTTGGGTTGAGCATCACTTCAGTCACTCTGACTTAGTTCACTTGGACCCCACTTAACAGTACGGTGGTTCCTATGACTCAACAAAGAAGAAAAGGAAACATCGAAACCACACAGTCTTCGCGCTCCATAGTCTTCACGCAATGTCTTCTCATGTCATAGTATTCAATATGAATATCTTCTCATACCACCATTGTCTTCAATGTCTTCATACATTTTTAAGGGTCATCTCCGGTAGGTAAACCGAATCAATGAGGGACACTACCTGCGTTATCCTGCAATTCTCACAAACGCATTAGTCCCTCAACCAACTTTGTCGTCAATACTCCAAAACCAACTAGGGGTGGCACTAGATGCACTTACAATCCTGCTCTCGAATCTTTAACTGGTGGTATCCTGATCGCAGATCGATCTTGGAAAATACCTTAGCTCCTTGCAGTTGGTCAAACAAATCATTGATCATCGGCAGAGGGTACTTGTTCTTGATTGTCACTTCATTCAATCCTCGATAATCAACAACCATCCTCAATGATCCATCCTTCTTCTCCACTAGAAGCACTGGCGATCCGCAAGGTGAAGAACTTGGGCGAATATAGCCTTTATCCAGTAACTCCTTGATCTACTTCTTAATTTCCTCCAAATCTTTTGCGGGCATCTTGTACGGTCTCTTTGATATTGGTCCTGTGCATGGCAAAAGCTCGATCAAAAACTCAATTCTCTATCTGGTGGCATGCGTGGCAACTCCTCTGGAAATCCTTCAGGAAAATCCTTCACCATTGGTACTTTCTCTTGTAGAACTCTTGATAAGGAATTTACTTGAGCCCACTTCGGCACATGCCGGGATACATACTTGATCCTTCTTCCTTCTGGCGTGGTAAGCAAAATCGACTTACTGGCGCATTCAATGTTCCCTCCATACTTTGATAACCAATCCATTCCTAATATCACATCCAGTCCTTGTGATTCCAATACAATTAGGTCCGAGGGAAACATGTAGTTACCAATCCTTGATGGTAACTGATCACACCATAGACTAGCCATATACTCTGCTCCTGTCGAGGTTACAAACATGGGTGACCTAAGTGCTTGGGTTGGCAGTTTATACTCATCCACAAATCCCCCTGATATGTATGAATGCGATGCACCAGTATCAAAAAGAATGACTGCAGTAAATGACTTAACAAAAAACTTACCTATTACTGCATCTGGCTGGGCTTCAACCTACTCCACGCTAACGTGGTTCACCTGTCCTTTGCTGAAAGGGTTAGGCTTCTTCCCAGAGCTTCCATTGCCAATTCCATTCTTCGCTTCAGGACATCCGGTGGCATAATGTCCATTCTTCTGGCATTTGTAACAGGTGATGTGGCTCAAATCCCTTTTGGCTGGTGTTGAGGGGTTGGTACGGTTCTGGACGTTGCTTCCTCCATTCCCGTTACCATTCTTGGGGCCACTATGGTTGTGCGAACTACCTCCTCCATGGGTATGCTGAAAATGTCCTCCTGAGTTCGGGGTAAAACAAGGCTTCTACTGAGCTCCAGAATTGTACTTCCCTTGTCCATACTTCCTCTCGCGGTTGTCAATCTACTGCTGCTTCCCTTCAATCATGAGAGCTCTATCTACCAACTCCTGGTAGTTGTTGAAGGTTGCTACCATCAACTGCATGCTCAGCTCATCATTCAGTCCTTCCAGAAACTTCTCCTGCTTAGCTGCATCTGTAGCAACGTCATCTGGGGCATAATGTGCTAGCTTACTAAAGTCATCCACATACTGACCAGCAATACATCCTACTTGGCGCAAATTACAAAACTCATACTTCTTCATGGCCATTGCTCCTGCTGAAACATGGGCAGTACGGGAAGCCTGCTGAAACTGATCCCATGTGATAGTGTCGATAGGATAAGTGGCTGTGAAATTCTCCCACCATGATGCTACGGGTCCATCAAGCTGATGTGCGGCAAAGCGCACCTTCTCCACATCTGTGCATCCTGCAGTGCTCAACTCCGTTCCCATCTTGCGGAGCCAATCATTTGCAACTATCGGCTCGGTGCTACTGGAGAACACCGGCGGATTCAGCCTCAAGAAACGGGCTAAGTGATCAACATGTGGTGGTGGTGGTGGGTTGTTGTTGTTGTTGTTCCCCTGATTCTGATTCTGGACTAACATCTGCATTAGTGCATTCTGCTGCTGGATCAACTGGGTGAGCTCCGGTGGGAAAGCAAATCCATTGTCACGTCTCGGAGGCATCTGAGGGTTTAGAAAAGATGAGAATATAGAATAGAATGAGGTCTATAGAGAAATACACTACCCATATGCACATGAGAAAAATGCAAACAATATCACTTCAATCAATTCAAACAAGGGCATATAACGGTCTAACTATCATTACAAAAGTGCTCGGACTATACTATATACATGGGGGAATACTACTACTGTTATGGTGGTCGACTAAAAAAATTGATCGGTCGAAGACTCCATGATATCTGCTCCAGCTTCATCAACAAAGTCATCATCGTTATCGTCTGGGTCCGAGTCGGTGTTGTCGATGATGATGTAGTTCTCCGGGCAAGTGCAATCATTGTCTTCTCCTCCAGTCGCGGGAAATCCCATGATTACTTTTAGCTTCTTCTTCAGGTCATCATTCTTCTCCACGAGTGTCGCTATTTCCTCCTCATATCCATCGCGTGTAGACTTGAGTTCTCCCTCCAGCTCCGTGATCTTGGTCATAGCCTTCTTCAGGTCTATCATGCCTGCGCACATCTGGTTCTCCTGGCGACGAATTGCTGGTTTAGCTCCTGGATGAAAGATGCAATTGATCTATCCTTCTTGGTGCTGATCATCTCCCATTGCTCATCTCGGCGCCCACAAATCTGGTAGATAGTATCCTTGAGATCCTTGTGGTAAACTTCTCCAATGCATCCCATGGTGATGTGGGCTGCCATGCTCTTTCCTAGACTCCAGGTTGGTGCATCAAAGGAAAACTCTATGGGCTCAGTGTCTGGCATAAACGTTCTTCCTGGGACTTGAACTTGAATCATCCAATGCTCCTCTTCTGGTAAAGTGGCGATGTAGGTCCCGGCGAAGCTTGGTACTCCAATGTTCAGGTATCTAGTGACTTCCTTCAAGTGGCGTCCAAAGGGTGTATCTTCATTCGGTTGCGTGAACTTGTTCCTTGCATCCGCCATCCTAAAAGAGTAGAAAAGATGAGGAGTTAGAAATGAGAAGAGAGAAGTGATCTAGGGCTTTAGCTTAGTGGTCGTGTCCTGTAGTCAGCGTGTGCTCTGATACCATCTTGTAGCGACTAGACCTCAAACAGTCTGATCTCTGTGCATCAGTGTCATCCTTGGATCGGTAATGGTGACACACATAGTACTTGAAGGATTTATAACAGAGTAGCAATTACACACTTATTACATCGAATGTCTCAAAAGAGAACTTATTACAATAAATATGGCTTAAGGCCATCTAATAATGATAACAGCGGAAGGCTTGGAAGATAAGCGAGTCCATCAACTCCAACGGCATCACTGAGTATAAGATCATGAGCTAAGGCACCTTACTCGTCGTCTGAAAAGTCTGCAACATGAGCGTTGCAGCCCGAAAACGGGTCAGCACATGGAATATGCTGGCATGTAACACATAGAGAGTAATGAACATAATAATGCTATCACTACATGCATATATGGCTGGTGGAAAGCTCTATGGTTACAATTTTGCATAAAGCCAATTTTTCCCTACTGCAAAGGAATACATTTTATTTAACTATCATGGTGGTTGTTAAACATTGAGAAGGTTCCTCCAACTCAATCCCAATTAAGCATCATCATTAACCCAACATAATTAAATTAAGTAACATGATGAGATTCACATGATAATCCACGTACTAGATACTCAAAACGTCCATAACCGGGGACATAGCTAACCATGATTAGTTTATACACTCTGTAGAGGTTTGCGCAATTTTCCCCGCAAGACTCGATCTCCTCCCCTTGATTTCTCGCACTACATGGTGTTTGAGAAACGGATGACCGAGACACAGTCTTTCAGAAGCATTAACTCTCTACTCCGGGTAGACAGTACCAACCTACATCCCCTACATCTAATAGTCTACCTCTCAAGAGCTCACACAACATACTCAACTATGCTAGAGCCCATAGTAGCTTGCGGCTGCACACGGAAGTTTCTAGCATGAATAATCTCATGATCCCTTTGAGTCTGGGTGGCGGTCCATAGGAGAATCACACGGTACCCCGGGATTTCCAAAAATACAGGCAACACTGGGTTCCCCAGGTGCCTCAATCCACCCAGATGTGAATTTAAGTTGCCACCTTAAGTAAACCATTAATTAAACAATCTCACATCTGTCATGGATACACTCACCCAATCCACGTCTACTAGCATAGCATGGCAATATAAGCAAACGTAGAAGTAACTCCCAAAGGTTTGATAATAAAGCAGGTAATAGGTTCTACCTCATCTACTTCCCAAAACCCACATATTAATTAGATCCTAATCATGCAATTGTTTGAGGATTGAGCTAATGCAATAAAACTGGGTAGTAAAGAGGTATGATCAAAGTGTTACTTGCCTTGCTGATGATCCGTGAAACCTAGAGATTCAAAGTAGCAAGCGGCGCACTCCGGGTACTCTATCGCAAACAAACAAGCATACAATAAGTACTCATCTAATGCACAGGTAAAACTCAAATAAAAGATCTAACCAGAAAGTTCAACTCAAGAACTCCGGTTTGCAAAAAGAATCAAATCAAACGAAGCAACGAAACTCAAACGGCGAAAGAAACAAGCTTCATTTTACTAATATGGACCTAAGTCAAATTTTACAGTAGCAAAAACTTGTTTGAGTTGGTTAAACGGAAAGAGGGTTTTGAGACGAAACTCTAGGTGCTTGAATCGCCTCATTCCGATAAACGAGCGAAAAGTTATACTAGAATGAAAATCGGATCAGAAATCGCGATCAGAAATAATCGCGAAAAATCAGAGAAAAAGAAAAACGAACGAACATGCTAACGAACGAACATTCGCTGTCTGCGGCTAAAAGACGAAAGCCGTTCGTTAAAACGAAAGTACGGACGAACGCCCCCTAAATAAACTAAACCGGGAAAAAAAATTAAACCGATTTAATAATAAAAAAACAACCACGTTTTTTTTATAAAAAGCGGGCGGTTAATCAGCGAAAACCGGCGGCAGATCCATCGAGTACCTCTGGCGGCGGTGGACTCCGGCGAGGGCGGCGTCGGTCGGCGGCGATGGCTGCGGGGTCCGGCGGGTGGCGGCGGTCGGCGGCGACGGCGGGCGGCGGACGGCAGCACCGGCGGCGGCGGCGCGGGCGTAGGCGGAGGCGTCGGCGGCGGCGGTGGGGCTAGGGTTTGGGTGCGGGTGGGCTGGGGTGGGCTTGGGGGCGCTATTTAAAGGGGGGCGGCCAGGGTAGTCCTGGCCGAATACAGCCCGAGGTCGGTTCGCGTTTTTTAAAAATAATTTCGCGCAGAAAAACAATTAAAAGAAATACTAAACAAACTCCAAAAATACCGAAACAAATTTTCCCCGTCCTCTAAAATCGAGCCGGACAAGATGAACATTTATTTGGGGCCTAAATGTCATTTTGAAAAACACACATTTTTCCTAATTCAAATAAAATAGCGATAAAACAACAAAATAAAATCTTATTTGATTTTATTATTAAATCCTCAATAATTCTTTATTTTGGGGAAGTCATTTTATTCCCTCTCTCTTATCTTTATAATTGAAATATTTGAAGATAAAATAATTAGAATCAAATGATCCTATTTTTCAGAATTTGAGAAAATTCAAATATGAAAATAACGAAATCCCCAACTCTCTCCGTGGGTCCTTGAGTTGCGTAGAATTTCTAGGATCAAGCCAAAATGCAATAAAATATGATATGCAAAGATGAACTAATGTATAACATTCCAAATTGAAAATTTGGGATGTTACAAACCTACGCCCCTTAAGATGAATCTTGTCCTCGAGATTCGGGTTGGCTAGAAAATATGTGAGGGTGGTCCTTCAGTGGATCTTCCTCTTGCTCCGAGGTGGCTTCATCCTCGGTATGGTGGCTCCACTGAACTTTGCAAAACTTGATGACCTTGCTGCGGGTGACTCGGTTGGCATAGTCGAGAATCTTGACTGGTTTCTCCTCGTAAGTCAAATCACTATCCAACTGAATTGCTTCCACTGGCCCTATATCTCTCAGCGGTATATCAGCCATCTCTGCGTGGCACTTCTTCAACTGGGAAATGTGAAACACATCGTGAACTCCTGAAAATCCTTCGGGCAATTCCAACTTGTAGCCAACTTCTCCCATACGCTCCAAAACTTTGTATGGTCCTACAAAACGTGGCGCTAACTTTCCCTTAACTCAAAAACGCTTAACTCCTCGAAGTGGAGATACACGAAGATAAGCTCTGTCTCCGACTTTGTAAACTATCTCCTTACGTTTAGAATCTGCATAGCTCTTCTGCCTGGACTGGGCTACCTTGAGCCTATCGCGAATCAACTTCACCTTCTGTTCAGACTCTTTAATCAAATATGGTCCAAACAACCGACGGTCTCCAACTTCATCCCACAACAACGGTGTCCCGCACCTCCTTCCATACAAAGCTGCGAAAGGGGCCATCTTCAAACTGGATTGATAACTGTTGTTGTAAGAGAACTCCGCATATGGCAAATTTTCATCCCAACTAGATCCATAATCTAGCGCACAAGCTCTCAGCATGTCCTCCAGAATCTGATTGACTCTCTCGGTCTGTCCATCTGTCTACGGATGAAAGGATGTACTGAACTCTAGCATGGTACCCAAAGTTTCGTGTAACTGATTCCAGAACTTTGAGGTAAACTGGGTTCCTCTATCTGATACAATACTCCTCGGAACTCCATGCAGACATACGATCCTGGTCATGTATATCTTTGCCAACTTAGCACTGGTGTAAGTGGTCTTCACTGGGATGAAATGAGCTACCTTCGTCAAACGATCGACTACAACCCATATCAAGTCATAGCCTGAATGAGTCCTGGGCAATCCCGTGATAAAATCCATGCCTAGCTTATCCCACTTCCATTCGGGTATCGGCAATGGCTGTAGCAATCCTGCTAGCTTCTGATTCTCTACCTTCACTCTCTGACATACATCACATACTGCTACATACTCTGCAATATCCTTCTTCATTCCGGTCCACCAAAAAGTGTCCTTCAAATACAAATACATCTTGGTATTTACTGGGTGAATCGAATACGGTGAATCATGGGCCTCTTGTAGAATCAACTTTCTGATCTCTGGGTCGTTAGGAACATAAACACGGTCCTCAAACCATAAGGTATCATGCTCATCCTCACGAAAACCTTTAGCTTTTCATTTGCTCATCTTCTCCTTTATCTCGGCAATCTCCTTGTCAGTCTTCTGAGCTTCTCTGATCTTATCCATCAAAGTAGACTGAATCTCCAATGCTGCTACATAGCCTCTCGGAACTATCTCCAAACATAGCTCGTGAAGATCCTCGGCTAACTCCTTCGGTAACTCTCCGGTCATGTGTGTGTTGACATAGCTCTTGCGGCTCAACGCATCGGCTACTACGTTAGCCTTTCGGGGGTGATAATGCAATCTCATATCATAATCCTTGATGAGCTCCAAGCATCTCCTTTGCCTGACATTCAACTCCTTCTGCGTGAAAATGTACTTCAAACTCTTTTGATCCATGTACACTTCATAATGGTTTCCGATGAGAAAACGTCTCCACGTCTTCAATGCATGCACTACGGCTGCTAACTCCAAATCATGCGTAGCATAATTCAACTCATGGGGCTTAAGCTGTCGTGAGGCGTAAGAAACAACTCTTCCCTCCTGCATAAGCACTGCTCCAAGTCCTCGACGAGGAGCGTCGCAATATACTTCATAATCCTTGCGCTGATCTGGCAGAATCAACATTGGTGATGTAACCAAACATTTCTTCAACTCCTAGAAACTTGCCTCACATTCCTCAGTCCATTTGAACTTGGTGTCCTTATTCAACAACCCCGTCATGGGCTTTGCAATCTTCGAGAAATTCTCAATGAACCTCTGGTAGTATCCTGCAAGTCCAAGAAAACTCCGGATCTCTCCAACTGTTGTTGGGGCTTCCCGATTTGTCACAGTGAAAACTTTGGTGGGGTCTACTGCTATTCCTTCTCCGGATATAACATGTCCGAGGAATCCAACTTCCTTCAACCAAAACTCACATTTGCTGAACTTGGTGTATAACTGATGTTCTCTGAGCTTCCCAAGTACCAAACGCAAATGCTCCTTATACTCCTCTTCATTCTCGGAGTAGGCCAAAATATCATCAATGAACACCACGACGAACTTATCCAGAAACTCCATAAACACCTTGTTCATCATGTTCATGAATGATGAGGACATCAATACCATTGTTACACCCACAGCCCCTGCTGCTATACATACTGGACCAATTACTAGAGCTCGCGCACACCAACTAAATTACCAGGTACTTTCGTTTCTTGGTAATGATTCTAATGTTCATTAGAATATGATGCTGCCTAAATTGGATGCATTTGTTTTGCTTACAAATGAAGGGCCTAGCTTGGAGAAGGATGAACATTGGAGCAAGAAAAAGCATGGAGATGATGGCATGCGCAAGGGGAACAAGAACGGTGTTACGAGTGATGATTTCATGTCTTTGAAACCACCATAACGAGTGCATGAAGCCTTGGACGAAATATACAAGATGCCATTTCATAAATTTCGTCCAGAGGCTATTATAGGTGCCGCGTCATCTTTTTATTGGCCAGGCCCATGTAATTTCGAAATACATTAGTATAGGCTATTTTTAGAGTCCGTATGTGTGGGGAAACAAGAGATAGGGTTGATTTCGGACCCCTCCACCAAGGGCCACGAAATTCCCCCTCTCTTCCTCCATATATACGGCCCTTAGGGCACCGTTTAGACTTTGGGTTTTGTTTAGATTAAAGTTCTCCATAGCTGCAACTTCGCGTACTTCGTTTGTGTTCAACGACCACAAAGGCGTCACAGAACCCCACCTTGATCAATAAAGATTTCATAATATATTCACAATATCCAGATTGCAATATTAGTTTCTTGCTTGTTCTTCGTTTGCTCGCAGGAAACAGACCCTCATGGTCAGGTTGATCGTGCTCCGGCGTGGTCAATAACCTCTCAGAGTTGGTTTAGCGATTGCTAAGGCGCGACGTCCTCGCACGTTCGTAGTCGGATCGTCAAAGTCGACTTCCACCAAAGCGAAATCCATCATCTCATCAAAAGACGGGACACCTTTGCCTCTATCAAGTGGTATCAGATTTCCAGGTTGCTCGGTGAGATTTTACAGTTTTTCCAAGTTTAGACCGAGTCTGTTCTTCATACCTACAATCCACGAAAAAGCCAAAAAAATTAGGGTTAGTTCATCATATCCGAACCAATCTGAGCCTTTGCATAATCTTTTTAGGGTTTTGCTTTGTTGAATTTGCGGTTGCATCGTCGTGTCTAGTTGCTGGTCTTAGCGTTAGTCTTTTAGAGTTTCGAGTTCTGGTCATAAGTTGTCACGCCGCCACCGCACCATCATCATCGCCCCTGTCATCTACCACCACCGCTCCGAATCCGTATCCATATACCACCACCAATCCGTATCCATATACCACCACCGATCCATATCCATATACTACCACCGCTACCACCACCGCTGCCATATACCACCACCGCTGCCATATACCACCACCATATATCCACCACCAATCCGAGTTCCTTGCATATTAGGTTTGTTTTCAAGATCCATCTAGTTTCCGATTCGTGTTTCCTTGCCTGAGTATATTTCGGGAAAAAAAGAGTCTGGAAACCACCCTCCGTTTAGGCCCCAAATTTTACAAAAACGCACTAGACAAAAAAATATGGCTATCCTATTTTTAGGTGTTTCTAAGCGTATTGAGACAGTTGCCGTTATAGTAAGTTTTTTTGACCCGTTTCCAGTTTTTGGGTCCGGGCAGTCGAAAAAAAAAATTGGTCGAAAAAATTTCGTGCCCATCCTGTCAGTTTGACCTGGGAAGAGTTTTGAGACACTCGCCATTATAGTGATTTTTCGCAAAAAAAAGCAGCGCAAAAAAAAGCGAAAAAATATATTCCAGAGTGTGCTTTTCCCTTGTTTACGTGCAGCGCCGTGATTTTGTTAGTGTTCTAGGCTCGCGTCTCTAGTACGGTCTAGCCTAGGACCAGCATAGTACCGTCGTTGAGCGTTTATTCAACTTTGCATCTCTGAATTGATTATTGCTGACCCCTTTTGCTACCATATTATAAGCCTTCCCAGCTCCACATACATCTACATCATGCGTTTGACTCTCCCTGGTAATCGCTCTATCCAAGCTTTGAGAGTTTTGACTACAACGGTTGTCGATCACCGCCTGCTGCTGGGTAAGAACTGGTAAGAATTTGAGTTTTGCTTGACGGATTTGTGGCACCCAACACCACCACTTGTTTGTAGTCTGTAGGATCATATTCTTGTGTGTTTCTATTGCGGCTAACCATGCCGGGATCACAAGCCGACAAGATTGACTAGGAGAACTTATCGAACAAGGAGCTTCATGATAAGTTTCAGCAAATGATGACTGAACAGGTGCAAGATGTGCTGAACAATTTTGAAGAGGCCATGGAGAAGATCACTGGCCTTGAGAAGACGTTCGAAACAAAGCTTGATAACAGATTTAATGAACTGCTTGCGCATCTTCCACCACCGGCTGCACCTGCCGCACCTCTGCAACAACAACAACAACAATTACCTCCAAGTCGCGGAACAGCCCTCCGCCGAGCGAGCCGTGTACTTCTTCGGCCTGGCCAAATTGTTGGTGCTCTTGTTGATACTTCTGTGGCTCCTGCTGCTGATGCGGAGGATGATGAGTATGCGGGCGATTATGAGGATGAGATTGATCAAAATCAGAACTACGTGCAGCCACCAGCACCACCACCAGCAGGTCGACCTCAGGTATATGTTCGCAACGGTAGGCCTGCACCACCACCTCAGGTATGAGATGATGTCCATATTCCTAAACTGAAATTGAATATTCCACCATTTGAGGGTAGATATGTTCCTGATATATATCTTACTTGGGAGTTAGAAACTGAACAAAGATTTACATGTTTACAATATCCTGAGGAGAGACGGGTTGCTGCTGCTGTTTGTGCTTTCACTAGTTTTGCATGTGTATGATGGTCTGAACATTGTAGATTATATCCTATTCCACCTACTTGGGCTGCTTTGAAAACTGCTATGCGTACGCGTTGGGTTCCACCATATTATCAACGTGAATTGCTTCAAAAATTGCAGCGTTTAAGACAAGGGAAAAATTCTGTAGAAGAATATTATCAGGAATTACAAACTGGCATGATTAGATGTGGTATTGTTGAGGAGAATGAAGCTATGCTTGCATGTTTTCTGGGTGGATTAAATAGAGAGATTCAGACCATTCTAGACTATAAGGAGTATACTGATATCACTCGTTTATTCCATCTTGCTTGTAAAGCTGAACGTGAAGTGCAGGATCGACAAGCATTGGCGCGAACTAACTTTTCTGCAGTCCGACCTTCATCATGGACACCGCGTGCATCTTCTACTTCAACTGCACCAGCACCTCAATCAGGTGCCTCCTCCAGCCGTGATACAAGAAAACAGGCACAACCACCATTATCTGCCAAGAGCGCACCTGCTGGGCCTGCACAGAGTTCTTCTTCTTCCATGGCATCAACAGGGCACACAAGTGATATTATTTGTCGTCGTTGTAAGGGAAGAGGTCATTATGCGAGAGAATGCAAATCTCAGCGTGTGATGATTGCTACCGAGGATGGTGGGTATGAGTCCGCTAGTGACTATGATGAGGAGACTTTGGCCCTTATTACACATGAAGAACATGGTGGATATGATTCTGATCATGAGACACAATACATGGCTCCTGAAGACACTGACAGGTACGAATGTTTAGTTGCTCAACGTGTTTTGAGTGTGCAGGTCACACAAGCTGAGCAAAATCACAGGCACAATTTGTTCCATACCAAGGGAGTTGTGAAGGAACGTTCTGTGTGCGTCATCATAGACGGAGGGAGCTGCAACAGCTTGGCTAGCATGGAGATGGTGGAGAAGCTTTCTCTCACCACAAGACCACATCCACATCCTTACTACATCCAATGGTTCAACAACAACGGCAAGGTTAAGGTAACACGTACTGTTCGTGTGCATTTTAGTATCTCTACATATGCTGATTATGTTGATTGTGATGTGGTACCTATGCAAGCATGTTCCTTATTACTTGGTAGACCATGGCAATTTGATAAAAATTCTGTACACCATGGTAGAGACAATCAGTATACTCTTGTTCATAAGGATAAAAATATTACTTTGGTTCCTATGACTCCTGATTCTATTTTGAAAGATGATATTAATAGAGCTAATAAAGCAAAACAGGAGAAGAATACGAGTGAAAATCAGATTGTGGCAAAAGAATTTGAGCAACAAATGAAGCCTAATAATAAACCATCTAGTGTTGCTTCTGAAATTAAATTGAAAAGTGCATGTTTATTTGCCACCAAATCTGATATTGATGCGCTAGATTTCAGCAAATCTGTTTGCTATGCTTTTGTGTGCAAAGAAGCATTATTTTCATTCGAGGACGTGCCTTCCTCTTTGCCTCCTGCTGTCACTAACATTTTGCAGGAGTTCGCTGACGTCTTTCCACAAGACGTGCCACTGGGATTACCGCCTATTCGAGGGATTGAGCATCAGATTGACTTAATTCCCGGTGCTTCACTGCCAAACCGTGCGCCATACCGTACCAATCCAGAGGAGACGAAGGAGATTATGCGTCAAGTACAAGAGCTTCTCGACAAAGGTTATATACGCGAATCCCTTAGTCCTTGTGCTGTTCCTATTATTCTAGTGCCAAAAAAGGATGGTACATCACGTATGTGTTTTGATTGTAGAGGCATTAATAATATTACTATTCATTATCGTCATCCTATTCCTAGGCTAGATGATGCTTGATGAATTGAGTGGCTCTACAATATTCTCCAAAGTTGATTTGCGTAGTGGATACCATCAAACTCGTATGAAATTGGGAGATGAATGGAAAACAACATTTAAAACTAAGTTTGGATTATATGAGTGGTTAGTCATGCCTTTTGGGTTAACTAATGCACCTAGTACTTTCATGAGATTAATGAACGAAGTTTTACGTGCTTTCATTGGACGATTTGTGGTAGTTTACTTTGATGACATATTGATTTATAGCAGATCTTTGGAAGAACATTTGGAACATTTACGTGCTGTTTTTATTGCTCTACGTGATGCACGTTTGTTTGGTAACCTCAGGAAGTGCACCTTTTGCACCGACCGAGTATCTTTTCTTGGCTATGTTGTTACTCCACAGGGAATTGAAGTTGATAAAGCCAAGATTGACGCTATTGAGAGTTGGCCGCAGCCCAAAACGGTCACACAAGTGAGGAGTTTTCTTGGCCTCGCTGGATTCTATAGGCGTTTTGTGAGAGATTTCAGCACCATTGCTGCACCTTTCAATGAGCTTACAAAGAAAGATGTGCCTTTTCTTTGGGGTACCGCACAGGAAGAAGCCTTCACGGTATTGAAAGATAAGTTGACACATGCTCCTTTACTCCAACTTCCTGATTTTAATAAGACTTTTGAGCTTGAATGTGATGCTAGTGGAATTGGATTAGGAGGTGTGTTATTACAAGATGGCAAACCTGTTGCATATTTTTTTGAAAAATTGAGTGGGCCTGGTCTGAATTATTCTACTTATGATAAAGAAACATGGCAACATTATTTATGGCCCAAAGAATTTGTTATACATTCTGATAATGAATCTTTGAAACATATTAAAAGTCAAGCTAAACTGAATCATAGACATGCTAAATGGGTTGAATTCATTGAGACTTTCCCTTACAGCTCGTTTGGCTCCCCTTATTTCATTTCATTTGGCTGAAATGAAATGAAATGAAATCTCTATCAAGATTTCATTTGGCTGAATCTAGATTCCAAATCCAAATTTCATGTTTGGCTGTCACTAGGATTTTGAGGTCAAATCTGTACCAGAACCAAAATGAGCATGAAACTATACCAGCACCAACGCACTAGCCTTTGTGCTAGGAATAAATAGTATGAACAAATCTGTACCAACACCAACATTGACAGCTCGTTTGTTCACACATGGCAATGTTTTGCATTAAACTGAACCATGCCAATACATATAACTTAAACACGAGACTTTGTAAAAAGTTAATCTTACGACAAAGGTTCACAACAACATCAAATGATCATAATCTAGTCAAGGTTACATAAAAACTGAATCTTTGCATTATTAGCACCATCCAAGAAAGATTTCCATTGCTCAAGGATCTTCATTTCTTCGTTCTGTTCGTTCAACATCACACTTCACCCAATATTTCCTGCAAAATATGATGAGAAATGGTGACATATGGCCTCATAGGGCAATAAACAATCCTTGAACACAATGGTTGGTAGAAATTGCTCAAAGTGAAAGATGAGGATAGCCAAGAAGACAAATCGAAGTGTCACACGATAAGCTTTAGCTTGCAACAATCTCTAGGAAGGGTAAGAAAACTCAACTTGATATAGAAATTTTTCAAAGGTTAACTTGCACTTCATTTGCACAATTATCATGAATCGAAAGGGAATAGCAAAAAACATCAACAACCGAGTAGGTTAAGTAGGACCGAAACTAAGTCGATAAAAGACTACAGCCACTAAATAAGCATATCTGGTTGATGTATTCTAGACTAATAATGCCACCTCTCGACCGAAGAAAAAAAAGACTAGTTCATAAGAGACCTTCAAACACACTGAATATTTATGTGCATGCAAAATATGTTCATAAAACCTTGTTTCCGGAGACATGGCAGAACAAGTTGTTCTCAAACATGGCAGGAAAACGTTGTTTTATCAAGCCATGTTTGGGAATACCTGGCAGGAAAACCTTATTAAGATGATAACATAAAACCTTCTATCATGCTAATCTCAAACATGGAAATAGGTAAGTACATAAATATGATGAAAAGCAAGCAAGCTGATGCCTCCTCTGCTCCATATTGGCATGACAAAATACAGGACACCCATAATATTGTACTATAACAAACAACTAAGGACAAAATGCAGCAGAGCTTGCTAGCTGGTAACTAATCACAGAACAAGAAACATACCTTCATTGGTTGATTTGCTTGAGGATCCATTTCTTCTTCATCCTTTCAGGCAGCGCCATAAGAGCCTTGAACTTGCGGTCATCTGCTATGAGGATATCATAAGCTGCTAGCAAGCCATCATCATCCAGTCCCACAATTGCATTGAGAGCGTCAAGTATTTCTTCAGGAGAGGAGGGTTTCTCAGGAGGAGCAACTTGAGCGATATCAGCTTTGTAGGCACTGGTAAAATTATCCAGTTTCTCTCCAAGCATAGATGCAATTGAGTCATCCGATCGATATCTCTTCCTCTTCTGTTCCTCGCCAGTTTGGGTTGAAGATGTTGCGGTAGAATCAGTGTTGATGTTGTTGACATTCTCTGCAGCCATTTCCGCTGCACTTTCACCAGCAGTTCTGGCTCCGGTTCCGGTGGCATGATCCTTCGAGAAGACAAGGCTGATAGAGTCCCAAAACTTTATGACCTTGTGCCTGTAGCATGCGGCATCTTTGTTTGCCTGCAACCATGAAGACAAATAGTCTCATGTCATGGTGGAAAATGAACACACATCCATCCAAACACCAAACACACATCCAAAGAGAAAATCGTAGACTACAGCTAAGATGTAACTCATGTCATGGTGCAAAATCACATAAATAATGGGGAAAACAAGTGCACTGCTGCAAGTTGTGATTGTTTCTCAAGAGAAGGCTGATTACTAATATAATAGCAAAACATAGGGGAAATGATGAGTAAACTACTGATTAGAAGGCTATGCATGAACAAGTATAAGTGCATGTTTTCAAATAAACTTGGCTGAATTCCACATCATGATGGAGAAGGTGGAGAAGGTGTATAAGTGCATGTTTTCGAATAAACTACTTGACCACATGAATGATGAAAATGAATCTTGTGGCCATGCCATGAATACATAGATGCTCAAGATGTAGTGCTTACCTTGACATAGTTGCTCCACACGTCCTCACTATCAACCATAAGCTTGTTATGGATCCAATCCCACCCAAAACCACTCGTTGACAACATCTTGCTGACATTGACATAGTGTCTATCAATAGTCTTGCACCTTGATATGACATTCTCCTTTGTGATATCCACATTGCACTTGGCTCGAACATTCTTGACAACTGCAGTGTAAACATGTGGCTTCCACCCATTTTGAGCACGATCCCCTCTATTGTAATGCTCCACGAACACATTCAGCATTGCTTCATCCATTTCATCCGTCCAGGTAAGGTAGTTTCTACCTCCTTTCTTCTCCACATCCATATCTTCCTGCAAGCAACAATACATGTATGAGACAAACGTAGAATCCCAAGAGAGAGAGAGAGAGAGAGAGAGAGAGAGAGAGGGTTCAAAAATAGGCATATGAAATATATGAACATACAAATGAATGAATTCAATGATTGGCTCCCCCGCGTCTCCTTTGGTAATCTGCCCACATTTGATTAGCTAAGGTATCTCGCTTGTTGTTCCACTCAGTTGTTGATTCAACATGTCTAATCATGTTTGGTTCTTCAGGATGTTCGATGGCAGCAGCATTTAACTGATTATCCACGTCAATTAGCATTATATCATCCATCTCTCTCTGCCTATCTCTTAGAAAGTTATGCAATATGCAGCAAGCATTAATGACACGGATCTGCGAGATGGTATTATTGGCGTGTTAATAAAAAACTAAAAATAAACGGAGGCTTGGTTTTGCAAAATACTATGTGATACCTGATTCCGTATGCGAAAAAATGAACTAGTCCTCAAAATAGCCCATCTCATCTTTAGTAGACCAAAAGTTCTCTCTATCACATTCCTAGCTGATGCATGTCGCAGATTATATAACTCTCTTGGAGTTTGTGGGTTATTTCCATTAGCCGCCCATTCTTTCAAATGGTACCGGACTGACCGGTATGGAGCAAAGAAGCCCGGACCATTAGTGTACCCAGCATCTACAAGGTAGTATTTTCCTAATGTTTGCAAAAATAACAAGTATTAGATATTATATTTACATTGAAATATCATAACTTAGTTGTTCTACCGTACCAAGACAGAGAATTACCATGTGGAACTCTAAAAGCGTCTTGTCGTGACATTGCATCTCGCAACACTCGTGAATCAGATGCAGAACCTTCCCATCCAGCTAAGACATACAAAAACTTCATATTCCGGTCACAAACACCAAGCACATTAGTGGTCACATCTTGCTTTCTATTCCTGTATCTGCCTTGCTTGAGAGCGGAAACACGGACATCAACATGTGTGCCATCTAAAGCTCCTAGCCCATCTGGAAACCATTTCCATCTACTATCCTCGGGCTGCTCAGCTGAAGGGGTTGGTAGCTTTATAAACTCATGAGACAAGGAAAGGACAGCTCTTAAGATCTCATTGAAATGCCTACTGATGGTCTCGAGTGCCCATCTGTACGTGCTTTCAATTAACCGGTATTTCATCCCATGGCTTAGCACTAGCAGAAACATTGTGACTGATTCTTCAACCGACACATAAAATGTGTCCCCCAAACCACATCTTTCACGCAAGATAGCGCACAGGTCCACAAAGGACCGTTTAGTTAGGCGCAAACTATCAAAACAGTGCTTGTTAGAACCCTGATAAATTGATCTAAGCATCTGCTTTCTAATCCTAATCTCCGCCTCATCCTCACTGAAATCATCAAGCTCTCTAATCTTCCTCTGACAATACGTGTGTTGAACTATCGCGACAACCGACACAAAAAATCCAGCAGCTGCCCTCTTCCTTTTCTTTCTCCTCTCATCGCCATGCAATGTGTTAATGTACAAGTCCGACATCTATATTAAGATGAAAAATAACAATTGAGAAAGAACTCAAGCTCGATTACTAGTGATACACAAAAAACTCATGCTTATTACTAGTGATACACAAAAAAACTCATGCTTATTACTAGTGATACACAAAAAACAGATGCAGTTGCTTGTCAAGAAAGCTTAGATGGAGGAAAAAGATGGGCAAAACCCAAACAGGGTTTATGCTACTTTCTGTTCCACTTTTGTCAGGTGGATGAACAGACCTGCGCCCCCATACTTTTGCAAAAATAGATCATAACAAACAAAACCATCAAGCATTAGAGTTTCACATAAAAAGAAGCTTCAATCGCCATACGATACAATTGACACAGTCTTATTGAACATGCTATTGACACTCTCTCCTAAAACGGAGTGAATCAAAACTATCCTGAACTTGTATTTCAAAACATTATGCTCAAGTATCTAGCTTCAATAACAAGCCCGAATATAAAAATCAGCTCAGTCTGGAAAAAACCCAGTCTGATTCAGACAAAAAATCATTATGCAAGCACACTGAAATTGTTCTATACTGAATTCAGACAAAAAATCAGTGTGCAAACATATTGAAATCAGGGGTTCATGTCTGCTTGCGGCCCATACTGAATTGTTCTATACTGAATTCAGACAAAAAAATCACTGTCCAACCACACTGACTTTGTTCTATACTGAATTCAGACAAAATAATCAGTGTGCAAAACACATTAAATTCAGAGATCCATTTTGTTTGCATAGAGGGGACGCCGACACGCTGACCACGTACCACAAAAAGGTCGATCTTCCGGGGTGTGGAGCTGACCGACCGTGGGCTGGCGGAGGAATCGTCAAGAAGTCGATCTTCTGTCCGGATCGGGTGGCTGGATGGAGGTGGGTTCAGGTTAGGGTTAGGGTTCAAGCAGAAAAGATCCACCAGAGAGAGGGAGGGGGAGAAGAGAGGTGGAGGGAGAATCTACCAGGATTTGAGAGCTCGACGACGGCGCTGTGGTCACCGGAGGCAGCACACCATCAAACAGAAAGCTTCGCGTGTAGAAGGGACGGGGGAAGAGAACTCGGGGAGAAGCTCTTCACCGGCGGGAGGGGTGCATCACCGGCGGCTGAGAAGGAGGGGCTCATGGCGGCGGCGGGTGGGCGGCGGCGGCGGCGGCGGGCGTCGGGGTAGGGTGGGGGAAGGATGCGAGAGACGAAGGCGTCGGGGTAGGGTGGGGGGAAGCGAGCGAGTGGAATCTGGGAGAATGACGGGCGAGGGGCTGGGATTTGGGCCTAGGCCAAGTTTACATCCTCTGGAATCTTAGAATGAAATCCACCCTCAATTCTGTGGCAGCCAAACAAGTATATTCCGGAATTCGCAAATGAAATCCACCAAATCCGACCCAAATGATGGGTACCAAACGACCTGTTATGTCATTAAACACAAGAAGGGAAAAGAAAATGTTATTGCTGATGCATTATCTCATAGCTATACTATGCTTTCACAACTTGACTTCAAAATATTTGGTTTGGAGACCATCAAAGATCAATATGTGCATGCTGCTGATTTTAAAGATGTAATGCAGAATTGTAAAGAAGGAAGAATGTGGAACAAGTTCGTCGTTAATGATGGATTTGTGTTCCGTGCTAACGAGCTATGCATTCCAGCTAGCTCTGTTCGTCTTTTGTTGTTACAGGAGGCGCATGGAGGAGGATTAATGGGACACTTTGGCGTGAAGAAGACGGAGGACGTACTTGCTACACATTTCTTTTGGCCAAAGATGAGATGGGATGTTGAGCGTTTTATTGCTCGCTGCACTACATGTCAAAAAGCTAAGTCACGACTCAATCCTCATGGTTTATATATGCCTTTGCCTGTACCTAGTGTTCCTTGGGAGTATATATCTATGGACTTTGTTTTAGGTTTACCTCGAACAAAGAAGGGGAGGGATAGCATATTTGTTGTCGTGGATAGATTCTCGAAAATGGCACACTTTATACCATGTCATAAAAGCGATGATGCTGTTAATGTTGCTGATTTGTTCTTTCGTGAAATTATTCGCTTGCATGGTGTGCCAAATACTATTGTTTCAGATCATGATACTAAATTTCTTAGCCACTTTTGGAGATGTTTATGGGCTAAGTTGGGGACAAAACTGCTTTTTAGTACTACTTGTCACCCCCAAACTGATGGACAAACTGAAGTAGTCAATAGAACATTGTCTACTATGCTTAGGGCTGTTTTGAAGAATAATAAGAAAATGTGGGAGGAATGCTTGCCTCATATTGAATTTGCTTATAATCGTTCATTGCATTCTACTCCTAAGATGTGCCCTTTTGAAGTTGTGTATGTTTTCCTACCTCGTGCACCTATTGATTTGTTGCCTCTTCCATCTTCGGAGAAGGTTAATTTTGATGCTAAACAATGTGCTGAATTGATTTTAAAAATGCATGAGTTAACTAATGAAAACATTGAGCGTATGAATGCTAAATATAAACTTGCTGGAGATAAGGGTAGAAAACATGTTGTGTTTGCACCTAGAGATCTTGTTTGGTTACATTTGCGTAAAGATAGATTTCCTGATTTGCGCAAATCAAAGCTAATGCCACGTGCTGATGGTCCCTTTAAGGTGTTAGAGAAAATAAATGATAATGCATACAAACTTGAGCTGCCTGCAGATTTTGGGGTTAGTCCCACTTTTAACATTGCAGATTTGAAGCCTTATTTGTGTGAGGAAGATGAACTTCCGTCGAGGATGACTTCATTTCAAGAAGGGGAGGATGATGAGGACATCAATACCATTGTTACACCCACAGCCCCTGCTGCTATACATACTGGACCAATTACTAGAGCTCGCGCACGCCAACTAAATTACCAGGTACTTTCGTTTCTTGGTAATGATTCCAATGTTCATGAGAATATGATGCTGCCTAAATTGGATACATTTGTTTTGCTTACAAATGAAGGGCCTAGCTTGGAGAAGGATGAACATTGGAGCAAGAAAAAGCATGGAGATGATGGCATGCGCAAGGGGAACAAGACCGGAGTTACGAGTGATGATTTCAGGTCTTTGAAGCCACCATAATGAGTGCATGAAGCCTTCGACGAAATATACAAGATGCCATTTCATAAATTTCGTCCAGAGGCTATTATAGGTGCCGCGTCACCTTTTTATTGGGCCAGGCCCATGTAATTTCGAAATACATTAGTATAGGCTATTTTTAGAGTCCGTATGTGTGGGGAAACAAGAGATAGGGTTGATTTCGGACCCCTCCACCAAGGGCCACGAAATTCCCCCTCTCTTCCTCCATATATACAGCCCTTAGGGCACCGTTTAGACTTTGGGTTTTGTTTAGATTAAAGTTTGCCATAGCTACAACTTCGCGTACTTCATTTGTGTTTAACGACCAGACAAAGGCGTCACAGAACCCCACCTTGATCAATAAAGCTTTCATCTTATATTCACAATATCCAGATTGCAATCTCAGTTTCTTGCTTGTTCTTCATTTGCTCGCAGGAAACAGACCCTCGTGGTCAGGTTGGTCGTGCTCCGGCGTGGTCAATAACCTCTCGGAGTTGGTTTAGCGATTGCTAAGGCGCGACGTCCTCGCACGTTCATAGTCGGATCGTCAAAGTCGACTTCCACCAAAGCAAAATCCATCATCTCATCAAAAGACGGGACACCTTTGCCTCTATCAATGAAATACGCAGGTGCGTTAGTCAGATCAAATGACATAACGGTATACTCATATAGCCCATACCTGGTGGTAAAAGCCGTCTTAGGTATATCCTGCTCTCGAACCTTTAACTGGTGGTATCCTGATCGCAGATCGATCTTGGAAAATACCTTAGCTCCTTGCAGTTGGTCAAACAAATCATTGATCATCGGCAGAGGGTACTTGTTCTTGATTGTCACTTCATTCAATCCTCGATAATCAACAACCATCCTCATTGATCCATCCTTCTTCTCCACTAGAAGCACTGGCGATCCCCAAGGTGAAGAACTTGGGCGAATATAGCCTTTATCCAGTAACTCCTTGATTTGCTTCTTAATTTCCTCCAAATCTTTTGTGGGCATCTTGTACGGTCTCTTTGATATTGGTCCTGTGCCTGGCAAAAGCTCGATCAAAAACTCAATTCTCTATCCGGTGGCATGCCTGGCAACTCCTCTGGAAATCCTTCAGGAAAATCCTTCACCACTGGTACTTCCTCCTGTACAACTCCCGATAAGGAATTTACTTGAGTCCTCTTTGGCACAAGCCGGGATACATACTTGATCCTTCTTCCTTCTGGCGTGGTAAGCAAAATCGACTTACTGGCGCATTCAATGTTCCCTCCATACTTCTATAACCAATCCATTCCTAATATCACATCCAGTCCTTGTGATTCCAATACAATTAGGTCCAAGGGAAACATGTAGTTACCAATCCTTAATGGTAACCGATCACACCATAGACTAGCCATATACTCTGCTCTTGGCGAGGTTACTAACATGGGTGACCTAAGGGCTTGGGTTGGCAGTTTATACTTATCCACAAATCCCCCTGATATGTATGAATGCGATGCACCAGTATCAAAAAGAATGATTGCAGTAAATGACTCAACCAAAAACTTACCTATTACTGCATCTGGCTGGGCTTCAACCTCCTCCACGCAAACGTGGTTCACCTGTCCTTTGCTGAAAGGGTTAGGCTTCTTCCCAGAGCTTCCATTGCCATTTCCATTCTTCGCTTCAGGACATTCAGTGGCATAATGTCCAGTCTTCTGGCATTTGTAACACGTGATGTGGCTCAAATCCCTTTTGGCTAGTGTTGAGGGGTTGGTACGGTTCTGGCCGTTGCTTCCTCCATTCTCGTTACCATTCTTGGGGCCACTATGGTTGTGCGAACTACCTCCTCCATGGGTATGCTGAAAATGTCCCCATGAGTTCGGGGTAAAACGAGGCTTCTGCTAAGCTCCAGAATTGTACTTCCCTTGTCCATACTTCCTCTTGCGGTTGTCAATCTACTGCTGCTTCCCTTCAATCATGAGAGCTCTATCTACCAACTCCTGGTAGTTGTTTAAGGTTGCTACCATCAACTGCATGCTCAGCTCATCATTTAGTCCTTCCAGAAACTTCTCCTGCTTAGCTGCATCTATAGCAACGTCATTTGGGGCATAACGTGCTAGCTTACTAAAGTCATCCACATACTGACCAACAGTACATCCTCCTTGGCGCAAATTGCGAAACTCACGCTTCTTCATGGCCATAGCTCCTGCTGAAACACGGGCAGTACGGGAAGCCTGCTGAAACTGATCCTATGTGACAGTGTCGATAGGATAAGTGGCTGTGAAATTCTCCCACCATGATGCTACGGGTCCATCAAGCTGATGTGCGGCAAAGCGCACCTTCTCCACATCTGTGCATCCTGTAGTGGTCAACTCCCTTCCCATCTTGCGGAGCCAATCATCTGCAACTATCGGCTCGGTGCTACTGGAGAACACTGGCGGATTCAGCCTCAAGAAACGGGCTAAGTGATCAACAGGTGGTGGTGGTGGTGGGTTGTTGTTGTTGTTGCTGTTCCCCTGATTCTGATTCTGGACTAACATCTGCATTAATGCATTCTGCTGCTGGATCAACTGGGTGAGCTCCGATGGGAAAGCAAATCCATTGTCACGTCTCGGAGGCATCTGAGGGTTTAGAAAAGATGAGAATATAGAATAGAATGAGGTCTATAGAGAAATACACCACCCATATGCACATGAGACAAATGCAAACAATATCACTTCAATCAATTCAAACAAGGGCATACAACAGTCTAACTATCGTTACAAAAGTGCTCGGACTATACTATATACATGGGGGAATACTACTACTATTATGGTGGTCGACTAGAAAAATTGATCGGTCGAAGACTCCATGATATCTGCTCCAGCTTCATCAACAAAGTCATCATCGTTATCGTCTGGGTCCGAGTCGGTGTCGTCGATGATGATGTAGTTCTCCGGGAAAGTGCAATCATTGTCTTCTCCTCCAGTCGCGGGAAATCCCATGAATACTTTTAGCTTCTTCTTCAGGTCATCATTCTTCTCCATGAGTGTCGCTATTTCCTCCTCATATCCATCGCGTGTAGACTTGAGTTCTCCCTCCAGCTCCGTGATCTTGGTCATAGCCTTCTTCAGGTCTATCATGCCTGCGCACATCTGGTTCTCCTGGCGACGAATTGCTGGTTTAGCTCCTGGATGAAAGATGCAATTGATCTATCCTTCTTGGTGCTGATCATCTCCCATTGCTCATCTCGGCGCCCACAAATCTGGTAGATAGTATCCTTGAGATCCTTGTGGTAAACATCTCCAATGCATCCCATGGTGATGTGGGCTGCCATGCTCTTTCCTAGACTCCAGGTTGGTGCATCAAAGGAAAACTCTATGGGCTCAGTGTCTGGCATAAACGTTCTTCCTGGGACTTGAACTTGAATCATCCAATGCTCCTCTTCTGGTAAAGTGGCGATGTAGGTCCCGGCGAAGCTTGGTACTCCAATGTTCAGGTATCTAGTGACTTCCTTCAAGTGGCGTCCAAAGGGTGTATCTTCATCCGGTTGCGTGAACTTGTTCCTTGCATCCGCCATCCGAAAAGAGTAGAAAAGATGAGGAGTCAGAAATGAGAAGAGAGAAGTTATCTAGGGCTTTAGCTTAGTGGTCGTGTCCTACAGTCAGCGTGTGCTCTGATACCATCTTGTAGCGACCAGACCTCAAACAGTTTGATCCCTGTGCATCAGTGTCATCCCTGGATCGGTAATGCTGACATGCACAGTACTTGAAGGATTTATAATAGAGTAGCAATCACACACTTATTACATCGAATGTCTCAAAAGATAACTTATTACAATAAATATGGCTTAAGGCCATCTAATAACGATAACAACGGAAGGCTTGGAAGATAAGCGAGTCCATCAACTCTAACGACATCACTGAGTATAAGACCACGACCTAAGGCACCTTACTCATCATCTGAAAAGTCTGCAACATGAACGTTGCAGCCCGAAAACGGGTCAGCACATGGAATATGCTGGCATGCAACACATAGAGAGTAATGAACAGAATAATGCTATCACTACATGCATATATGGCTGGTGGAAAGCCCTATGGTTACAGTTTTGTATAAAGCCAATTTTTCCCTACTGCACAGGAATAAATTTTATTTAACTATCATGGTGGTTGTTAAACATTGAGAAGGTTCCTCCAACTCAATCCCAATTAAGCATCATCATTAACCCAACAGAATTAAATTAAGTAACATGATGAGATTCACATGATAATCCAGGTACTAGATACTCAAAACGTCCATAACTGGGGACACAGATAACCATGATTAGTTTATACACTCTGTAGAGGTTTGCACACTTTTCCCCGCAAGACTCGATCTCCTCCGCTTGATTTCTCGCACTACATGGTGTTTGAGAAACGGATGACCGAGACATGGTCTTCCAGAAGCATTAACTCTCTACTCCGGGTAGACACTACCAACCTACATCCCCTACATCTAATAGTCTACCTCTTCAAGAGCTCACACAACATACTCAACTATGTTAGAGCCCATAGTAGCTTGCGGCTGCACACGGAAGTTTCTAGCATGAATAATCTCATGATCCCTTTGAGCCTGGGTGGCGGTCCATAGGAGAATCACACGGTACCCCGCAATTTCCAAAAATACAGGCAACACTGGGTTCCCCAGGTGCCTCAATCCACCCAGATGTGAATTTAAGTTGCCACCTTAAGTAAACCATTAATTAAACAATCTCACATCTGTCATGGATACACTCACCCAATCCACGTCTACTAGCATAGCATGGCAATATAAGCAAACGTAGAAGTAACTCCCAAAGGTTTGATAATAAAGCAGGTAATAGGTTCTACCTCATCTACTTCCCCAAACCCACATATTAATCAGATCCTAATCATGCAATTGTTTGAGGATTGATCTAATGCAATAAAACTGGGTAGTAAAGAGGTATGATCAAAGTGTTACTTGCCTTGCTGATGATCCGTGAAACCTAGAGATTTGAAGTAGAAAGCGGCGCACACCGGGTACTCTATCGCAAACAAACAAGCATACAATAAGCACTCATCTAATGCACAGGTAAAACTAAAATAAGATATCTAACCAGAAAGTTCAACTTAAGAACTCCGGTTTGCAAAAAGAATCAAATCAAACAAAGCAACGAAACTCAAACGGCGAAAGAAACAGGCTTCATTTTACTAATCTGGACCTAAGTCAAATTTTACAGTAGCAAAAACTTGTTTGAGTTGGTCAAACGGAGAGAGGGTTTCGAGACGAAACTCTAGGTGCTTGAATCGCCTGATTCCGATAAACGAGCAAAAAGTTATACTAGAACGAAAATTGGATCAGAAATCGCGATCAGAAATAATTGCGGAAAAATCCGAGAAAAAGAAAAACGGACGAACATGCGAACGAACGAACGTTCGCTGTCTGCGGCTAAATGACGAAAACCGTTCGTTAAAACAAACGTATGGACGAACGTCCCCTAAATAAACTAAACCGAAAAATATGATTTAATAATAAAAACAACCGCGGTTTTTTTAAAAACCGGGCGGTTAATCGGCGAAAACCAGCGGCGGATCCGGCGACTACCTACGGCGGCGGCGGACTCCGGTGAGGGCGGCGGCGGTCGGCGGCGACGGCTGCGGGGTCCGGCGGGTGGCGGCGACGGCGGGCGGCGGTGGCGGCGGCGTGCGGCACGGGCGGAGGCGGAGGCAGCGGGGCTAGGGTTTGGGCACGGGTGGGCTGGGGTGGGCTCGGGGGCGCTATTTAAAGGGGGCCGGCCAGGGGAGTCCTGGCCGAATACGGCCCGAGGTCGGTTCGCATTTTTTTTAAATAATTTCACGCAGAAAAACAATTAAAAGAAATACTAAACGAACTCCAAAAATCCTGAAATAAATTTTCCCCATCCTCTAAAATCGAGCCGGATATGATGAACATTTATTTGGGGCCTAAATGCAATTTTGAAAAACATGCATTTTTCCTAATTCAAATAAAATAGCGATAAAACTCCAAAATAAAATCTTATTTGATTTTATTATTAAATCCTCAATATTTATTTATTTTGGGAAAGTCATTTTAGTCCCTCTCTCTTATCTTTATGATTGAAATATTTGAAGATAAAATAATTAGAATCAAATGATCCTATTTTTCAGAATTTGAGAAAACTCAAATATGAAAATAACGAAATCCCCAACTCTCTCCGTGGGTCCTTGAGTTGCGTAGAAATTCTAAGTTCAAGCCAAAATGCAATAAAATATGATATGCAAAGATGATCTAATGTATAACATTCCAAATTGAAAATTTGGGATATTACACAAACCTATCCTACAACACCTGCAAAGTACTTCTAGTTTCATACTTGTTCCATGTAAAGCGAACGTAAAGCATGCGTAGAGTTGTATCAGTGGTCGATAGAACTTGAGGGAATATTTGTTCTACCTTGAGATCCTCGTTAGGTTCGACACTCTTACTTACCGAAAGAGGCTACAACTGATCCCCTATACTTGTGGGTTATCAAGACCTTTTTCTCGCGTAGTTGCCGCTGAGCAATAGCGTGGGGTGAATATTCTCGTGTGTGCTTGTTTGTTTTATCACTAAGTAGATTTTATTTGTTGTTCTAACTTGTTCTCTATCTTTGGTTATGGATATGGAACATGAAATACCAAAAAAATTAGGTGTACTTGCCACTCATGGAAATGGGGAACCTTCTAAAACCCTCGATGCTCATTATGTGAAAGATATTATGCACTATTTAATAATCTTGAGAAAACCCCCATTCAATTGTATTATAGGAGACACGTTGGATCAATGTGAATACTTTAGGGATTATCGCTGACTCAAAAAGGGAAACTAATGGGATCAAATTCATATGTTGCATTGGTATGCTCGGAATTTATGCTTGAGATATGATTATACCTGCTGCTCCAGGATGAAGGCTCCACACCTTCCCTTTTCATGTAAATTTAATGATAATAAAACCTTTTCTTCTTATGCTAATGGTGTATATGATTACTATGATGTGGAACAAATAGAAGAATTGGTTGATTTTAAGGGTGCTTATGAAATTGAATCTTTGTTTGAAAAGTGTGAAAATCTTGATGATGCTATTTACAGACCTGAAAATTATGCTATACTTAAATATTGCTATGAGAATTATGAATATAATTCTGATATTGATGCGTTTATTGAGAAAGTCTCTGCTGTCCGAGAAGAGAATAATATTTTGCAGGAATCTATGGAAGAAGAAATTGATGACACTGTGAGCTCATTAGATGAAAAGGATGATGAGGAGAGCGAAGAACAAAAGGAGAAAGAGCGGATTAGCTACCCGTGCCCACCTTCTAATGAGAGTAACTCTTCAACTCATACGTTGTTGAATATTGCTTCGTGCTTACCGAAGGATGATTGCTATGATCCCTTTGATTCATTTGAAATATCCCTTTTTGATGAAATTGATGCTTGCTATGATTGTGGCCATGATGCCAATATGAATGATGCTTATGGAGATGAACTTGCTATAGTTCCTTATGTTAAGAATGAAATTGTTGCTATTGCACCCATGCATGATAGTCCTATTATCTTTTTGAATTCTCCCAACTACACTATATCAAAGAAGTTTGCACTTATCAAGGATTATATTGATGGGTTGCATCTTACTATTGCACATGATGAGTTTAATAGATATAATATGCATGTGCTTGCTGCTCCTACTTGCAATTATTATGAGAGAGGAACTACATCTCCGTGCCAGGACCCCGATCCTATGCCACACCGATCTAGCATGTAACACCTCATATCACGTTGTGGACTCACGCACGGTATTCCCACGGGTGTTGCCTTACCAGGCCCAGGACCGTTTGCGCCTTTTGGCTCACATATATGATAGTGTCGCCAGCATCCAAATGACAAAGAACCCGGGCTGACATGGCTAGTCATGAACCCAAAGTGGCGCTAACTTACAAGGACGGACAGACATGACCCAACAACGAACATGTCCATCAACATCGAGTGAATCCCAAGTCATAGCAAGCTATAAGGACTTAAAGGATCACCGCATGACATTTCCCCGAAGGGACAGACACAAGAACAAAGAAGGACACATGCCGGCCAGCCTAAGTGTTCCGGAGCAGTAGCAAGCTACCATGGCTCAGTGGAAGAACTAGGAGACATTTCCCGGTAAGAGAGGCTACCAAGGATAAACAACTAGATAGTCAGATCCCACAAATACCAAGCATTTCAAACATACACACAATATGCTCAATATGTGCAAATACAACATGGCATCACAACAGAACTCTACAACTCAAGTACTTTATTTAAAGGCTCCAAAGAGCCATACATATCATTCACATAGGTAGGGGTCACACGACCCATCATTCAAGTCATACAAGCATACAAGCCATAAGCGGAAGCAACATGTCTGGGTACAAACATCTAGAAAGTAAAAAGGCTTGAGGAAGCCTATCTATCCTACAAGGGTTCTCCATGTGCTCAGGATCACCACCTGGCCCCCAGGCTATTCGTCGACATCAAGGTCTACGTAAAACCCATCAGAAGGGGTAGCAACATCTTCTGCAATTGTAATTAAGCAAACATGAGTACAAAGGTACTCGGCAAGACTTACATCAGATCCTACATACATGCACATTATCAACAAAGGGATGGTGCAGTTATTGCAGCAAGCCAGCTTTGACTCTTGGCTAAACTATCATACGAGACTCCAACTTGTAATTGTTTTGCGCACTCGAGTCCACTGCACACCACAACAATACACTACCAAGGATCCACTCCCATCATCCTACGGAAGGGCCATCCATGGCACTCACACTTGTCTTGTGGCTTTTAGTAGTTTCCATTTACTTGTCTATGAACTGTATAGGCAACCAAGTAGTCCTTTACCGTGGACGCGGCTATTCGAATAGATGATGTTAACCCTGCAGGGGTGTACTTCTTCTGTAACGCCCCGAATTCGTTGCGCCAGGTATCTGCCTATTATTCGTCGTTGTTGCCATGTCATTTGCTTGTGTGTTGCATTTTATCATGTCATCATGTGCATTGCATTGCATACGTGTTTGTCTCATGCATCCGAGCCTTTTCCCCGTTGTCCGTTTTGCAATCCGGCGCTCCTATGCCCTCCGGCGTCCCCTTTTTGTCTCTCGTTGTGAGCGGGTGTTAAACGTTCTCGGAATGGACCGAGTCTTGCCAAGCGGCCTTGGTATGGCACCGGTAGACCGCCTGTCAAGTTTCGTGCCATTTGGAGGTCATTTGATACTCCAACGGTTAACCGCGTAGCCCGAAACCCCCCTTTCTCTTTGCAGCCCAACACCCCTCCAAAGTGGCCCAAAACCCATCTAACTCACCTCTATGCTCTCGATCGTTCGATCACGATCGTGTGGGCGAAAATCGTGCCTCATTTGGACTCTCCTAGCTCCCTCTATCTATAAATATGTGTTCTCCCCGAAATTCCGCAGTCCAAACCCCCCAAACCCTAAAAATCATCCTCCACCGCGCCGGACATGTCCGTCCATGCCGGACGAAATCGGTGCCGCCGCCCGCAGCCAACCAGGACCCGCCACCTGCCCCGCGCCGCCGTTCCCCGCGTCGCGGCCCGCCCG